>NW_017682316.1:0-3927 GCF_001879085.1 Nicotiana attenuata | reverse complement strand
AAGGCCCGAGACATCTTGCTAAAGGACCACCGAACATTTTTCGATACAAATGCCTTGATTTAATAGGTATTGAGCAGCCTTTTGATGGAGTGCCTGAGCCTTCTTCTTATCTTCAGGCAATATTCCATACTGCAAAAATATGACAATCTCGTTTCTCCAATCCCAAGTTAGATTATTGTAATTTACCTCGTTTTTATCTTGATCAAGTACTGAATGAAACAAATGAATCACGGAAGCATTTTCTTCATTGGTTACTTCTGCAGCGGATGCAAGATTAGCTAGAGCGTCCGCCTCGGCATTCTCTTCCCTTGGTATCTGCGTGACTTTCCAAGTCTGGAATTGTCTAATTAAATCCCGTGCCTTTTCCAGGTACTACTGCATCCTTTCCTCTCTAGCTGTGTAAGTCCCCTGTATTTGATTAACTACGATCTGCGAATCGCTTTTGATTATGACCTGCTCTATTCCGAGCTCTCGTGCCAATTCTAAACCTGCAATCATAGCTTCATATTCTGCCTCATTATTAGTGATAGGATGACATTTTATGGCCTGTCATATGGTTTCACTCGCAGGTGGTACCAGGACAATTCCTAGACCTGCTCATTTTACATTTGATGAACCGTCAGTAAATAAGGTCCAAGTACCTGGATTAGACCCGTTAAATACCTGCAGTTCTTTTTCTACTTCCAATTGTATCCCTTGACTAAAATCTGCCAAAACTTGTGACTTTATTCCAGTTCTAGGTTGATATGTAATGTCATATTTGCTTAGCTCTATAGTCCATTTGGCTAATCTACCCGATAACTCTTGTTTATGCAATATAGTACGTAAGGGATAGGCGGTTACCATAGAGATAGGATGACATTGGAAATAAGGCCTTAATTTCCTAGATGCCATAATTAATGCTAGCGCAAGTTTTTCTAAATGAGGATATCGAGTTTCAGTATCTAATAAAGACTTGCTAACATAATAAATCGGAGATTGTTTACCTTGATCCTCTCGTACTAATACAGCACTTACCGCAACTTCTGAAACATCAAGGTAGATAAGTAATTTCTCCCAATCTTTTGGTTTGGCTAGCAATGGTGGATTTAACAGGTACGCTTTTAACTTTTTAAGCGCTTGTTGACATTCTTCAGACCATTCAAATTGATTTTGCTTCTTTTAGGCTGAAAAGAATTTGAAGCACTTTTCCGACGACATGGAAATAAATCTTCCCAAGGCTGTTATTCTTCCTGTCAGCCTTTGTACTTCCTTTTTGCTTGTGAGTATATCCGGAAGTTTCTCAATTGCTTTAATCTGCGTGGGATTTACTTCAATGCCACGGTTAGAAACAAGAAAACCCAAGAACTTACCTGATGACACGCCAAATGCACATTTCTCAGGATTTAACTTCATGTTAAATTTGTGAAGAATCTGGAATGTGTCAGTCAATGTTGAATATGATCCCCTGTTTGTTATGATTTGACCAGCATATCATCTATATACACCTCCATGGTTTTTCCTAGGTGTTCTTGAAACATTTTAGTCACTAGCCTTTGGTATGTTGCCCCAGCATTCTTTAAGCCGAACGGCATAACTTTGTAACAGTAAGTCCCCCTGTCTGTGATAAAGGAAGTTTTCTCTTCATCTAGAGGATCCATTTTAATCTGATTATATCCTGAATAAGCATCTAAAAAACTTAATAATTCATGCCCTGCAGTAGCATCAATTAGTTGATCTATGTGCGGTAATGGAAAAGAATCTTTAAGGCAAGCTTTATTTAGGTCAGTATAATCTACGCAAAATCGCCACTTACCATTCTTTTTTGGTACTACAACAGTATTAGCCAACCAATTTGGATACTTTACCTCGCGGATGGACCCGATTTTTAAAAGTTTCTGCACCTCATCTTGAATCACCTGATTCTTGAAGGATCCTTGCTTCCTTTTCTTTTGTTTGACAGGTGGGTACGATGGATCTTCATTTAATTTATGAGTCATTACCTCCGGGGGTATATCTGTCATATCTGAGTGGGACCAAGCAAAACAATCTGCGTTAGCTTTTAAAAATTCGATCAACTTACATTCCATCTCTGGGCTAAGGTTGGTTCCAATGTAGACTTTTCTGTCTGCCCAGTGTACAAATAGTACCACAGCTTCCAATTCCTCGATCGTTGTTTTGATATTTTCATTTTCTTATGGTTCTTGAATAGTATCAGACCACGAATCTACATCTGTTTGCCCGTCTTCAGTTGAGGCTCATGTTGCTGAATCCTCAACCGAATTCTATGATTGCTATTTTTCGTCACATTTTATGCTTGAATCTACCACAGAGTTAATGCTTCAAGAAGCCTGTTGGTCACCACAGATTTGTCGTATTCCCCATTGTGATGGAAACTTGATAACTTGATGTAAAGTAGATGGGACAACGTCCATTTTGTGAATCCATGATCTGCCGAGAATCATATTGTAAGCCATATCCATTTCCACCACTTGAAATCTGGTATCTTTGATAACTCCTTCAGCGAATGTGGTGAGTATTATTTCCCCTTTTGTTACAATGCTCGAGTTATCAAAACCAGACAAGGTATGTACCTTAGGTATCAACTTATCATTGGCTTGCATCTCGTTTACCACTCTTAATAGAATGATATTTACGGAATTACCTGGGTCAATCAAAACTCGTTTTATATTAGTGTCATGTACAAGTAAAAATATTACCAGTGCATCATTATGCGGGGTTAGCACGCCATCTGCATCTGTAGCATCAAATGTGATACTATCTTTTTCCAAAACCTGTCGAACTTGCTTCTCGTGGGTAACTGTAATTTTTGACACTTTCTTTGTTGCCGTGTATGTTACGCCATTGATCTCTTCCCCTCCACTTATGACATTAACCATCCTTTTTGGTGAAGGAGGCTCTGGTGATTCTTGCCTATTCTTTGTATATGCTTGTTTTCCCTTTTCACTATACAATTCAGTTAAATACCCTTGTTTTAATAAATGTTCTACTTCACCTTGTAATAATTTGCAATCCGTCATTTTATGACCATGATCGTTGTGAAACTCACACAAAAAATCGGGATTTCGCATGTTTGGGTTTGATCTCATTTCTTTTAGCCTCCATACCTTATCTCCCATGCTTCTTAAAACAGCCACCAATTCGGATGTGCTAACATTAAAACTGTAGCCTCCGATCTTTGCTTTCGAGCTTCCATCGTCATCTCGCATGTTACGTTCTTTCCCGAACCTTGATGATGAACCTGAGTCTCTATCTCTTGATCTAGGATCATACCTTGGATTTTCCCGTATTGAACGCGAATCCCTTCCTGCCGGTCCCATGTAAGGCTCGAACCTGTTCTTACCGGACCTTTTTTCAGTTTCAGCTCGTCTTGAACTCACCCTTTCATTTTTCCGAGACTGAATGATAGTATCTTCCTCTATCCGCAGCTTCGTGTTGTACCTATTATAAAAATCATTCCAAGTTGTTGCTGGAAATTCTCGCAAACTTTCTTTTAGTCTCCTCGTGGCTTCCAAGCTTTTCTCATTTAGATTACTGGCAAAGGCCATAGCCGCCCAGTTATCAGGTACACGTGGCAACATCATCCTTTCACGCTGGAATCTGTCTACGAATTCCCCGAGCAACTTTGTATCTCCTTGTTTTATTTTGAAAATGTCCTCCATTCGTTTTTCAACTTTTTAGCTCCCGAGTGTGCTTTGATAAATGAATCTGCAAGCTCAGCAAAAGATAAATAGAATTTTCAGGTAAAAGAGAGTACCCTCTTTTTTTTTAACTTTTTTCAAAGGGTCAATGAAGGCCTTCCTTATAAGTTCTCGCTCGATCGAAAGGATATAACACATACGAAACCTTAGCTTCGCTGACTTTATGAGGTCTAACCTTCGCCACGACATTAGTGGCTTAGCTCTTCGCGCTTCCCGCAGGCTTTTT
>NW_017682315.1:8539-10116 GCF_001879085.1 Nicotiana attenuata | reverse complement strand
GACGTATTCAAGATAGTTTACTAACCTTCACTTTTTCATTGCCGGAGTGACTGGCTCAATATTTTGCTTTCTGCTAGAAGAAGAATTTTTTCTAGTTGGAGTTTTCCACTCAGTCTGTTGTCTTTTGCTAGATGATGTAGCTTCCGTGATCAGTTCTTTTTGTTCATGCGGGGATGACAGATTGCCAAGCTCTCTTTTGCTGCTTTCTCCAGCATTTGTCAAAGTTGTTGGTGCTGGCAATTGGAGAGTATCTTGCTTTTCAACATACGACAGAATGAACAACTTTGCTGGTGTTTCATCCGATGTCCTGGAAAATGATTTCTTTAGTTGTACTTTGAACACTTTGTCAGCAAGACGTTGCCGAATAGGTTGAAGAGGCATCATTTCATTCTGCATTCAAAAATGAGTTCGTCAAGCTCTAACACTTCAGTTGAAGTAATGAATTTATGAATAAATATAGATAGCTTTTAGATTTGAGAAGAATCTTACTTTTTGTTTGATTTAGAAGAACTAAATTTAATCTATTCTTGTCCCTATGAAACAACATGGCTTTGGGGAAGAAAGCCACACAGGCACGCAAAAAACGAGGGACTGGTTGATCGGGAATCCGACAAAATTCAAAAGAAGTATGGAGAATTTGGTGAGCCCAGATCATGTTGAGAAGAAGAGAGAAGTTGGCCTGAATTTTTTTCGGCTAGAAGCTGTACATTTCCGTCTAGAAGAATGTGAGTTTGTTTTTCGGGATGACTCCATGCGCTTGAAAAATGTGAGAAACACTTTCTTTGCCATGTCAGCATATTGTGATTAAATGACACAGTAAAGACCTCGTTAAAGTGTTCAAATGAAACAAACTTGAGATGAAGTGTCTAAGTGAAAAGTGAGGACAACTTTAAGGGGTTGTGGATGTATTCTGCCACCAAATATATAGTAGTATATGTTACATGCATTGCGCTGGTTGTGATTGAATATTTGCAATTGGTACAGCCTCAGAGGCGATGAAGTTGTCTCTGCAGAACTACTCTGTGTATATGTGCTCAAGGTTTCTTCATTATCTTTCACCCTATAAATAGACACATGCATATATATCATTTTTGGTGATTTACATAATTATCTTTTTGTCCATGAGTATATTGTTGTAGTACTTTCGTGTATGTATCTTATACCAGTTCATCAGTTCTGCAGCCTACGGATAGAATGGATTTACCAATATTGCAGAATTATATCTTGTAGTCAACGATGTTCCTGTATTGTACATCTATGAGTACCGAAAAATTTGAATTTGTTAATCTTTGTCATCATAACAAACTAAATAAAAGAAATTGAGAATTTTCCACCACCTATACATACTATTTAGTTGCACTCAACTTCTATAGCTTGTTTTAAACTTAATCACATAGAGAGCTGTAGTGTTATTGAGAAGTGAGAACTAAATGTTTTTCTTTGTGTTAGATAAGCTATCTTGGTATTTAGTTGTACTCTAAACCTACAGTTTTTTTCCAACATAACTATTATCAATTTGTTTGACTCATAGACAAGTTTTATTAGTTTTGACAGAGTATCCACAATATCTTATATGT
>NW_017682315.1:3995-5974 GCF_001879085.1 Nicotiana attenuata | reverse complement strand
ACTCCCGAGTTATAATGTTTAGTCTAAAACACGTGTACACAAGGGACAAAACTAAAGTTCAAACCAAAGCACGTGTAGTCCTGTATATTCTCCGAGTTGTACCCTTAGTCCATAACCGTCTACACCATCAAAAGTAGCGTATGTACAAGTCATCAAAAGACATATGTACAGGCAGACCACATAGTCAATAAACTGTAAATATTAAGAAAAGACATGCAGTCATTATCAAATGTGAAAGAACAAAATAAAATTTTCTTTTTAGCTTCTTATTATGACTAAAGATAGGTTTTAGAGCCAATTTTATCATGAGGAATTATGAAGGAAAAAAGAATTCAGGAAAAGAAACATAATACAAAATTTTCCGGATACACTTTGTATCCTTTGGATTGTTATAGTAGATGGATGTAAATAACACCGACAAAGTAATTCAGTATTAGGAGCTTTAGATAATTTACTTTCTATATGAAACTATTTAATTCCTCTGAATCTTATTGTGCAAAGTGTGACGAACTTCAAAGTTTCACTTATTATAGTCCTTACCTGAAGAGCTAATATGTACAAAAGATCAAAAGGTTTAAGTCTCCACCTGCAGTAAAGAAACATCTTAAAAGATAGAGACAAATATGCATGGGAGAACGAGGACACTACAGTTGTGAGGACAGAACTGCCTAGTGCAACACTTTTATCTGCTCTAGTGCAGAGTATGGTGAACGTTATCTTCTTCCAAGGAGATATATGGGAAACATGGGAAGAAGAGGCACTTAAATGGGCTATGGAATGCACATCTTTTAACAGTATGTGTATTTGAAAATCAACAACATCATGTTCCAGAAAAGTATTAAAAACTATTTGATTATCTAACGATTTTGGAGTAATATATCAGCTTAGAGTTTCTAGTGACAGAGATAAATCTAACGACTCAATAACTTCCAACACAGTACCTTTATAGACTATAGTTCTAATTGTTGTAGTAGATTCAATGTCTCTTATTATAGAGATTTTCAAATTTTATAGTATATACAAAGAAGCGACAGAATGAAACTTTAGTGCAACAACCTATCCGATAGTACTTCCTACAACCTAAATTAATTTATAATCTTTTGTATCACTTTAAAGAATAATAGGTATCTTTACAACAAATTCATAATTGCATATACAACTTCTTTATTCCACCAAATGCCTTACTATGAAGCATCAGGGGAAAAGGAATTAATATCTAGCCATGACAAAATTTAGTGTGTTGAGTCTTTCTGATATGTAGTGTTTAGAGAATGAGAAAATTGAAAGTAAAAGCGATGTGCTTACATGGAATCAATTTGCAATTTAAAGAGATTGATTTTATATAAGAACTAAACGGAATCACACAGTTTGATCTGATTAGTTAGTGTTGTTTCTTCTACTTATAGCGAAACAAAGAATTGCTGGAGAATCTTCTAAATTTCGATATATAAATGAGGAATAATCCACTTAATTCTAGCGGTAGGAATTTTAATAGTTCATCAGTTGTAGTTTTTATTGTCTATGCACTCAACCTATTTTTCAGTATACGACGTATTCAAGATAGTTTACTAACCTTCACTTTTTCATTGCCGGAGTGACTGGCTCAATATTTTGCTTTCTGCTAGAAGAAGAATTTTTTCTAGTTGGAGTTTTCCACTCAGTCTGTTGTCTTTTGCTAGATGATGTAGCTTCCGTGATCAGTTCTTTTTGTTCCTGCGGGGATGACAGATTGCCAAGCTCTCTTTTGCTGCTTTCTCCAGCATTTGTCAAAGTTGTTGGTGCTGGCAATTGGAGAGTATCTTGCTTTTCAACATACGACAGAATGAACAACTTTGCTGGTGTTTCATCCGATGTCCTGGAAAATGATTTCTTTAGTTGTACTTTGAACACTTTGTCAGCAAGACGTTGCCGAATAGGTTGAAGAGGCATCATTTCATTCTGCATTCAAAAATGAGTTCGTCAAGTCTCTAACACTTCAG
>NW_017682315.1:0-802 GCF_001879085.1 Nicotiana attenuata | reverse complement strand
TAGTAGGAAATATAATGATTGACTATGAAGAGTGTTTGAATGTTGCTCAAACAAATAGCATGCATAGGTAAGGAACTATCTATAATTCTATGCACGTACTATACTTTGCACAACTAATTCCACTGGCACAATCTGAATAAGAGAAATCACATAAAGCAATAAATTCTAATGCACATATTTGAAGTGCCACTGTAAGCCCGATGATACTATCTGTCTACTCCTTAAGAAATACCAGGTATTGCTTTTTCTATTATAACCACAGAAGAAATAGAGCAAACCAGAGAACACAAGTAAATTCAAACCAATAGGTAGTTTAGATGATCTACTAATGCATTTTTTCAGCAAGCAGTTTGATCTTTAGTTACAGACTTACAGGACTCCCGAGTTATAATGTTTGTCTAAAACACGTGTACACAAGGGACAAAACTAAAGTTCAAACCAAAGCACGTGTAGTCCTGTATATTCTCCGAGTTGTACCCTTAGTCCATAACCATCTACACCATCAAAAGTAGCGTATGTACAAGTCATCAAAAGACATATGTACAGGCAGACCACATAGTCAATAAACTGTAAATATTAAGAAAAGACATGCAGTCATTATCAAATGTGAAAGAACAAAATAAAATTTTCTTTTTAGCTTCTTATTATGACTAAAGATAGGTTTTAGAGCCAATTTTATCATGAGGAATTATGAAGGAAAAAAGAATTCAGGAAAAGAAACATAATACAAAATTTTCCGGATACACTTTGTATCCTTTGGATTGTTATAGTAGATGGATGTAAATAACACCGACAAAGTAAT
>NW_017682314.1:6285-10116 GCF_001879085.1 Nicotiana attenuata | reverse complement strand
GTTTGATTTGTTTAGCACATATTGATATCATGAAGCCCTTATTGCATAGATTTGGTTGAGTTGGAGCCGAATTCGAGAGGGAAAGCGATTGTGGAGGATTGTATTGGCCGTGAAAGTCGAGGTAAGTGTTTGGTCTAACTTTGGCTTGAGGGAATAGGAGTAGAGTCTTATTTGCTACTTGCTAATTGTCGAGTGCGATGTATAGGCATGGTGACGAGTATCTATACATTGGTGTCTAGCATGACCGTGGGTCCTATATTGTGATTTCCATGACTCCGTTGTATTATTCATGCCTTGGTGATTATTTCTATTTGTTGTGCAATGATGTGGAAAGAATCGTGACTTTTGGATATTGAGGAGCGTTGGCTCCAGTTGTATAGCGAATTGCGAAAGCATATGTGATAATTGGACCTCTAGAGCATTGGCTCGAGTTGTGAAGTGAATTGTGAAGTAAAAGTGAGGAGAGAAAAGATCATTATGTTGTCCCTTGGCGGGCCATTGTCGAATTGTGGTTCCCTTGTACTGTGTTCTTAATTGATATACGGACGCTTAGGTTAGTGCTTCCTTGTGTTGAGTGATGACTATAGCTATAGCTGAGGTAGTTAAGTGTTGTCATAGGTTGGTTATAGCTGAGGTAGTTAAGTGTTGTAATAGGTTGGTTATAGCTGAGGTAGTTAGGTGTAGCAACAAGTTTGATTATAGTTGTGGTAGTTAGATGTTGTAATAGGATTGATCAAAGTTGTGGTAGATAGGTGTCGTAACTGGATTGATTATAGTTGTGGCAGTTAGATGTTGCAACAGGATCGGTTGTAGCTACGGTAGTTAGATGTTGGGACCAGTGCGGTTATAGATGTTTCTCCCGTTGCCTGGGACATTTGATTTTGACATTTTGTCCCTTGCCGGGAAGTTATACATTGTTGTCCCCCAGCCGGGATTATTTTGTTATATTGTGATTGATGAAATGGGAGCGCGTGGTACGCCTACCACGTAGTATTATGAAATGGGATCGGGTTGCACGCCGCAACAATGATATTTGAGGATCGGGTTGCACGCCGCAACAATGATATTTGAGGATCGGGTTGCACGCCGCAACAATGATATTTGAGGATCGGGTTGCACGCAGCAACAATGATATTTATGGATCGGGTTGCACGCCGCAACAATGATATACGTGGGTCGGGTTGCGCGCCGCAACAGTGTTGTTATATATTAGGATCGGGTTGCGCGCCGCAACAGATGATGATTCAAGTGTGTTTATTTTGGATATTCGTTTCTTGGTTCGCTGTAAATTCTTGGGCTGCTTCTATCTTTATATTGAGGTTCCCTACTTGTAACTGTTGCCTCCCCATAGCATGTCCCTCCCTTCCTTATTGACTGTTTATTTTCCTATATTTCTTTCCGTTGTATATATATATAGTTGAACTGCACAGGTTTATCTGGTAGTCTGGTCCTAGCCTCGTCACTACTTACCAGCACATGGGGTCGGTTGTGCTGATACTACACTCTGTGCTCTTTTGCACAGATCCAGGTATTGGACAACATCAGTAGCTGGAGGGCTTCCTTCAGTTCACCCGGAGACCCAAGGTAGACCTGCAGGCGTTCGCGGGCCCTGGCGTCTCCCTCTATCTTTATTCACTGTTTCATTATCTTTTGTTCGGAGACAGTTTATTGTATTTTTCTTCAGACCTTGTATGTAGTAGATCTTAGATAGTCTGTGACACTGTGACACCAGTTCTTGGGTAGAGGCTTATGTTGTACTTCCGCATTTTTTTATCCAGTTTCTTTAAGTTAAGACTTCCGCTAATAAGGGTCATCACCTGTATTCCTACTCCCTCTGTACTTTTGAGGCCTTGGAAACCTCATTTGGGGTTGCCTCGAGTTGTGTGCGCAGTCCGGGCGCGTAGCCGGAAAAGTATAAATATGAAATTTGTGAGAAATATTGTTAAATCTTGGTATTTAATGATTAAGTTTGACTTTGGTCAACGTTTTGGGCAAACGGATCCGGACTCGTGATTCGACAGTCCCGGAGGGTTCGTAGGAAATTTTGGGACTTGGGTGTGTGCCCGGAATCGAATTCCGAGGTCCCAAGTCCGAGAAATGAATTGTTGTGTGAAATTGTTTTCTGAAAATAATTAAAGAATTTGAAAGTGTTATTTGTTTAGAAGACTGTGCTGTTGGGCTCGTATTTTGGTTCCGACGCCCGGCACAAGTCTTAAAAATGATTTAAGCAATTGCTGTAAAGTTTGGTTAGATTTGGACGTCGTTTGACGTGTTTTGTACTAAAAACTCTAAATTTGATGTTTCATGGAAGTTGGAAGGAAATCATGAGTCTTGAGGCCTAATTCGATGTTGTTTTGGCAATTTGAGCGCACGGGTGAGTCTGTAGGATGTTTTTGGAGTTATGTGCATGTTTGGTTTGGAGCCCCGAGGGCTCGGGTGAGTTTTGAGTGGATCCCGGGAGGGTCTTAGACTTAAAAGTATCAGGAATTTGCAGGTCCAGGTGTTGCAGGCCCCCAGCGCGGCCGCAGTCATTTCCGCACGGTCCGCGCAGGAAGTCGCGCGGCCGTGGTGCATTTCTGCGCGGTCCGCGTGGCTAGGTTTAGAGGGCTAGTGAATTCCAGTTCGACCAGCGCGGCCGCGTGCCATATATGCGCGGTCCGCTCTGGGAGATTCAGAGAGTGGGATTTGGGTTCATTCCTCCAGCGCGGTCGCGCTCCAAAACAGTGCGGTCCGCGCTGGAAGGTTCAGAGAGGGGTTTCCTCACCCTTCCTCGGCGCGGCCGCGGGGCATTTTTGTGCGGTCCGCGCCGGGTCTTCAGTACAGTATATAAAGTCGGGATTTTCAGTCATTTTTCACTTTTTCAAAACCCAAAACATAAGAGGCGATTTTCCAAACGATTCTACTTCTTCAAAACGATTGGTAAGTGATTTCTAACTGATTTTCTATACTCTTTAACATCCTTAAACATAATTTCAACTTCAAAACAAAGATTTTAATGGGGAAATTGGGAATTTAGGGTAGAACCTAGGTTTTCTAAAATTGGGGGTTTTGGACCTCAATTCGAGGTCCGATTCTAAAATAACTTACATATTTGAGTTCATGGGGGAATGGGTAATCGGGTTTTGGTTCGAACCTCGGGTTTTGACCATGTGGGCCCGGGGGCATTTTTGACCTTTTGGGGTAAACTGATGAAAAAGCTATAGTTAATCATTGGGTTTGATTTGTTTAGCACATATTGATATCATGAAGTCCTTATTGCATAGATTTGGTTCAGTTGGAGCCGAATTCGAGAGGGAAAGCGATTGTGGAGGATTGTATTGGCCGTGGAAGTTGAGGTAAGTGTTTGGTTTAACCCTAGCTTGAGGGAATAGGAGTCGGGTCTTGATTGCTAATTGCTAAATGATCGAGTACGATGTATAGGCATGGTGACGAGTTCCTATACATTGGTGTCTAGCATGACCGTGAGTCCTTATATGTGGATTGTTTGGATATTGTTATGCCTTCCATGCTTAATTGATGGCTTATATGCGTTGTAAACACCTTGTGAAGGATATTGTGATTGTGGAACTTCGTGGAGCATTGGCTCGGTCTGAAACACAAATGGTGAGAGTATATGTGATGAGAAATGCCTTGTAGCTGGCCATGTGTGCTAATGAGAACTAGGATATGAAAATGAAAGAAAAAGAGAGATAACGATTTACTCTTGCATGGTTATTATTGGTTGTTTGTGTACCCTTGTTGGGATTTCCTTCCAAATACTTGTTCACTCCCTGCCTTTTATTTGTGACTGTTGCTTGGGTCAAGGTTGAGAGGTAGACGATTACGGATCGG
>NW_017682314.1:0-4410 GCF_001879085.1 Nicotiana attenuata | reverse complement strand
AGACCCGAGGTAGCTTGCAGGCGTCCGCAGGCCCGGCGTCTCCCTTCTATCTTTACATTTGGCTATCATCTCATCGTACCCGAGATAAACAGATTATGTTTCTTTCAGACTTTGTATGTAGTACTCCTTAGATGTTCGTGAGTATGTGACTCCAGTCCCGGGGTAGAGATATATGTGTTGGAACTTCTGTATTATCAATCTTTTATCTACATTTAAGTCTTCCACTTATGATTTAATTCGTCGCCTTTATTTAATGCGGTTAATTAGGTTAAAAGGGGACAGGTGTTTAATTAAAATGGTTAATTAAGTTGGCTTGCCTAGCTCCTATTAGTAGGCGCCATCACGACCTCCGAGGGTGGGGAATCCGGGTCGTGACAAGTTGGTATCAGAGCTCTAGGTTACATAGGTCTCACAACTCACGGACAAGCTTAGTAGAGTCTGTGGGATCGGTACGGAGACGTCTGTACTTATCCCCCAGAGGCTGCCAAGTTAGGAAAAATCTCTCCTTTGTTCTTTCTTGTCGTGCGGTTTGGTTTCTCAATGCTAATTGGACTTCTACTCTGTTTCCTCGCAGAATGGCGAGAACACGCGCTTCCTCATCTACAGACCAGCAGTCTGAGCCCCAGGCAGCTCCCGCTAGGGGCAGAGGACGAGGCCGTGCTAGAGGCCGAGGTAGGGGCAGAGAACCCCGAGCAGCAGCACCAGCGGCGGAGCCCCAGGTTGGTTTTGACGAGGAGGTTCCGGCCCCAGTCCCAGCAGCGCCAGTGGGCCCAGCTCAGGTCCCAGAGGGGTTTATAGCCACCCAGTTCTTCAGGACGCTTTGGTCAGATTGGTAGGCTTTGTGGAGAGCGTCACTAGAGCGGGTTTGCTTCCAGTAGCACCAGCCACTTCTCAGGCTGGAGGAGGAGTTCAGACTCTTGCTACACGTACTCCGGAGCAGGTAGCTCCCCACGGCTCAGGTTCCAGTGGTCCAGCCAGCTGTGGCAGCTCAGCCGGGTATTGTGACTCAGACCGGCGATGGAGCGGCTATGTTCGCAGATGCTTTGTGGAGACTGGATAGGTTCACCAAGCTCTTCACCACCACATTCAGCGGTTCTTCTTCAGAGGATCCCCAGGATTTCTTATATAGCTGCCACGAGGTTCTTCGGAACATGGGCATTGTGGAGTCCAATGGAGTTGATTTTGCTGCGTTCCGTTTATCTGGGTCCGCCAAGACTTGGTGGAGGGATTTCTGTTTAGCCAGACCAGCGGGGTCGCCGTCTTTGACTTGGGATCAGTTTTCAGAGTTGTTTCTGGAGAAGTTTCTCCCCGTTACTCAGAGGGATGCTTATCGGAGGCAGTTTGAGTGCCTCCAGCAAGGGTCTATGACGGTCACTCAGTATGAGACCCGGTTTATCGATCTAGCTCGCCATGCTCTTGTCATACTCCCTATTGAGAGGGAGAGGGTGAGGAGATTTATTGATGGTTTGATTCAGCCGATTCGTCTCCAGATGGCTAGGGAGACTGGTAGTGAGATCAGCTTTCAGGAGGCCGCCAATGTGGCCCGCCAAGTTGAGATGGTTCTGGCACAAGGGGGTAGCCATAGAGCAGACAAGAGGCCCCGTCACTCAGGTCGTTTTAGTGGTGCCTCATCTGGAGGCAGGGATTCTTATGATAGGGGTCAGCCCTCTAGGCCTTTCCAGTTAGCCCTCCAGGTTTCTCAGGGTGCCCCAAGTGATCGTGGTTACCGTGGGCATTATTTTGATCAGCAGTCCCTCAGTGTACCGTCAGCTCCCATCAGCGCATCGCCACTTTAGAGTTTCCGCGAAGGTCATTCAGGTCGCCAGGGCCAGCCACAGCGTTCAGAGGGGTGGTATGAGTGTGGTGAGTATGGTCACATCAGGAGAGCTTGCCCGAGATTGAGGGGTACTCAATCGCAGCAGCAGGGTCCCCGTCCTATGATTCAGGCACCGGATGCTCCACAACCAGCTAGAGGTGGAGGTAGAGGCCATAGAGGTGGAGGTAGAGGCCATAGAGGTGGAGCTCAAACCGCCAGGGGCGGAGGTCAGCTAGCAGCAGATCGACCTAGGGATACAGTTCAGGGTGGTGGGGCCCAGCCCCATTGCTATGCACTCCAGGCTAGGCCCGAGGCAGAGGCCTCAGATGCGGTGATCACAGGTACGGTTCTGGTTTGTGATCGAGATGCTTCAGTACTATTTGATCCAGGATCTACGTATTCATATGTTTCATCTTATTTCGCACCATGTTTGGTCATGACTAGTGATGCTTTGGGTATTCCTGTATATGTGTCTACACCGGTGGGTGACTCTATCGTGGTCGACCGAGTCCCTCGTTCGTGTGTTGTAGTGATTGGGGGTCTTGAGACCCGTGTAGACTTGTTGCTCTTAGATATGGTTGACTTTGATATCATTCTGGGTATGGATTGGTTATCACCATAGAGTGGAGAGGGACTCCAGGTCATTCTACCCGTAGTGTCATATCGTACGTGAACGCTCGACGTATGGTCGAGAAGGGGTGTCTGGCCTATTTGGCCTATGTTCGTGATTCCAGTGCTGAGGTCCCTCCCATAGATTCTGTGCCTATTGTCCGGGAGTTTCCCGATGTTTTTCCTTCGGACCTGCCGGGTATGCCACCCGATAGAGATATCGATTTCTGTATTGATTTGGCTCCAGGCACCCAGACCATTTCTATTCCACCATATCGTATGGCCCCGCCGGAGCTGAAGGAGCTAAAGGATCAATTGCAGGATCTGTTAGATAAGGGTATCATTAGACCCAGTGTTTCGCTTTGGGGCGCGCCAGTGTTATTCGTCAAGAAGAAGGATGGGTCGATGCGGATGTGTATAGATTACCGGCAATTGAACAAGGTAACAATTAAGAATAAGTATCCACTACCGAGAATTGACGATTTGTTCGACCAACTTCAGGGTGCCAGGGTATTTTCCAAGATTGACTTGAGATCTGGCTACCATCAGTTGAGGATTAGGGCATCCGATGTCCCTAAGATAGCTTTCCGTACTCGGTACGGGCATTACGAGTTCTTGGTCATGTCGTTTGGGTTGACCAATGCCCCAGCAGCATTCATGGAGTTGATGGAACGAGTGTTCAGGCCATATTTGGACATGTTCGTGATAGTCTTTATTGATGATATTTTGGTGTACTCCCGCAGACAGGAAGAGCACGAGCAGCACCTTAGAGTGGTTCTTCAAACTCTGAGGGATAGTTAGTTATATGCCAAGTTCTCCAAGTGTGAGTTCTGGCTGAGTTCAGTAGCATTTCTGGGTCACGTTGTATCAGCTGCGGGTATTCAGGTGGACCCGAAGAAGATAGAGGCAGTCAAGAACTGGCCTAGACCAGCATCAACTACAGAGATTCGGAGTTTCTTGGGGTTAGCAGGCTACTAATGTCGGTTTGTGGAGGGGTTTTCATCTATTGCAGCCCCGATGACAAGGTTGACCCAGAAGGGTGCCCAGTTCAGATGGTCGGAGGAGTGTGAGGCGAGCTTTCAGAAGCTCAAAACAGCCCTGACTACGGCACCGGTGTTGGTCTTGCCCATGTTTCCCGTATTAGACTTGGTGCAGTATTGATGTAGGATGGCAAGGTTATAGCCTATGCTTCGAGGTAGTTGAAGATTCATGAGAAAAACTATCCAGTGCATGATTTAGAGTTGGCAGCTATTGTCCACGCCTTGAAGATTTGGAGGCACTATCTCTATGGCGTGGCATGTGAGGTGTTCACTGACCACAAGAGTCTTCAGTACTTCTTCAAGCAAAAGGAGTTGAATTTGAGGCAGAGGAGGTGGTTGGAGTTGTTGAAGGATTATGATGTCACTATTTTATATCATCCGGGGAAGGCCAATGTGGTGGCCGACGCTTTGAGTAGGAAGTCAGCCAGTATGGGCAGTCTTGCTTATATTCCAGTCAGTCAGAGGCCGCTTGCTTTGGATGTTCAGGCTTTAGCCAATCAGTTCGTGAGACTGGATGTTTCTGAGCCCAGTCGTGTGTTAGTTTGCACGGTTGCTCGTTCTTCGTTATTGGAGCGTATCCATGATCGACAGTTTTATGATCCCCATTTATGTGTCCTTAGAGACACGGTGCAGCGAGGAGGTGCCAAGCAGGTTAACTTAGATGCGGATGGAGTTTTAAGATTGTTGGGGCGAGTTTGTGTGCCCAATGTGGATGGGCTTCGAGAGTTGATTTTAGAGGAGGCCCATAGCTCCAGGTAATCTATTCACCCGGGCGCCGCGAAGATGTATCAGGACTTGCGGCAGCATTATTGGTGGCGTAGGATGAAGAGGGATATCATAGCATATGTGGCTCGTTGTTTGAATTGCCAGCAGGTTAAGTATGAGCATCAGAGGCCTGGTGGTTTACATCAGAGGATTGAGCTTCCCGAGTGGAAATGGGAGCGG
>NW_017682313.1:7020-10119 GCF_001879085.1 Nicotiana attenuata | reverse complement strand
ATATTTATCCGCCATGTTCATAGTTATTCTACAAAATATATACCATTCATTAAATACCAATTATTAGGAGCTGATTCCTTCCTAATTAGGCGCACTACAAATCTGGAACTAAATATTCTTCCAGATATTCCTATTTAGGCGCGCTACAATTATGGAAGTAAATATTCTTCCAGATATTTTCCACCATTGACAGCCATTAAAAAGCTTGAAAGCTTTGAATTCAAATTTGGGTTTTCAAAAATCATTATTTGTTTGGATTGGGTGTTGTTGAAAATAATCGAGAATATGGTTTGGAGTTTATATCTCAATTTTGAGGGGTTTTGGTGAAGATTAGACTTGGTTTTGACTAAATTTCAGATTGAAACTCGAAGAAGAAGAAGAAGACATATTGCAGAAATTGTAGATAAATTGTAGATTATTTGTATTCTGATTATAGATGTTTTATTTTCTACAAATCTTCTGAAAAAACGCAATTATGTCAAAAATCACAATTATGCTACAATTGAATGGGTATTGGGATATAAAAATTCAATGTACCCAGTTTGTAGATATTTTATAGATAAATTGTAGATTATTTGTATTCTAATTGTAGATGCTTTGTTTTCTGTTTTCACAAATCAAAAACGGCTAAAACTTCTACAAATCTTCTACAAAAAACGCAATTATGTCGAAAATCCCAATTAAACTACAATCGAATGGGAATTGGGATATTAAAATTCAATATACCCAGTTTGTAGATATTTTGGAGATGAATTGTAGATTATTTGTATTCTGATTGTAGATGCATTGTTTTCTGTTTTCACAAATTCAAAACGACTAAAACTTCTACAAAATCTTCTGAAAAAACGCAATTATTGTGATAAAAATAAGAAATATTGTAATAGATTATATCATTTGATATTGTTTGAGAATTGGGACTATGAAATTGATGGCATATGTATTGTTACGGACTTGACGAAGAACGGGATGATAAAGTGCAGCTCGTGTTGTTCCAATTTTGTAATTTCTACAACAGAAACTATTTCAAGTGCAAATGATCAACACAGAAGCAACAAATCGTCAAAGCCACTGGCTCTTAGTGTCCTTTTGGTTGTAGGTGATTGTATCCTTGTTGGTTTACAGGTAGTAGCAGTCATTTCCTGTACGTAAACGTGGGTGAGGGTGAGGGTTTGGGAGAGAGAAACGTGGGAGGGGTGAGATATACGGTACCTTGAATTAAGGAGGGATATATGCTGCATTAATTGTACCCTTAAAATACACTATGGTATAGAATTGGTAATTTGGTATACTAAATGTAATTATATCAAACCTTAAACATTGTGGGTAATAAGGTTTCCTATATGCTATAGGAATATAAAAATTCCTTATATTAATATGGTCGGAGCCTAGCTGAGTTGCCCAAATTTGTTTAACAAATAACTCATGGAAGTTTGAACTCAAATTGGGCTTACTTATGAAGCCTGGCCCAGCAGGCTAGGTCTTGAACAACTGATCAAGTGAGTTTCGTTGATTGAACTCATATTTAATTTTAAAGACTTCTATCGACTTGGGCTTGGGAATTTGCGAGGCCCAACGCACAAATTGGCTTAGAAACAATTCTCCATAGTACAATTACTTGTCGTAGAAGACCAAACTGAAAATGCCAAACTAAAGGCTGAATAAAGAAAGAAGTCAGCTGTAGAGAAAGCAACAACCACAACCAAATATTCCAAAACAACTTCAGATATACACCCAGAAACTCTGAAGAACTCAAAACTTGAAGAATCCCCCTTTTTATGTATCGAGCTTTAGCTTTAAAGAAGAGAAATCAGTGTAAATGAAGAAAGGAATGTCCAGTTTTATGCAGAGAAATCAGTGTGTAAAACCAATCTCAAAATGAAGAAAAGAGTGTGAATTTTCAGAGTGTTTTTCGTGTGTAAAATCTTTCTATCAGCATTCAGAGCATGCCTATCTTGTAAAATATATGAGAGCCTTATGAGTGAATGAGATAAGGTAATAAAAGAATCTTCCTACCTTCCTTAAATTCAGGGGAATGACATCTTTTTGTACCAGAAAATGGACATCTGTATCTAAATTAAACATCTTGTCTCAACAATATTGGGACAACTGTCCCTTTCTAGAAGTTTCTTTTCATTTTCACTCTTTTTTAACTTCTGAAAATTCAACTTTTAACCCAAAACCGACCTAATTCCTTCAATTTATGGCATTTTAACCACCTTTTCTAGAAGCTTCCCACATAACTGAAACAAGTTCCCCCTTAAGTTCTGTTTATTACCAATAGCCACCCCAAAAAAGCGAACGAGCTCAAACAACTGAATCAACAACCTATTTCCATTCCCAAACGTCCCTTTTCACTTCTGGTTAATGATAAATGAACCATTGCTAAACCATACGGATCAAAACAGAAGCAATAATGCAAAACCAAATCATTTAGCAACTAACTTGTTTTAATAACTAATTAACTTAAAACTGATTAAACTAACAACTTATGCAAATAAACTAATTAACATGCAATTGAACTGATTATGTCACTAACATCACTTTAAACAACAGTTTAGCAAGTTTAAGGGGTAATTAAAGATAGACTTTATTAGATTCTAAGCTAACACTGATTAAATCAAAATTAACAAATGACCTAACTAATTCTAATCATAAGAAGAAAAAAGAAAATAGAAGAAAGAAAGGAGAAGAAAAAACTAAGGAAAATGAAGTACCTATTGAGCATCTAGAGTAAGAAAGCAAGGACGACTGACTTGACGGACTCCGGCGTTCTTCGAGAAGAGCCGAAACTAGTGTTAATCGAATGTTCTTGTTGAGAACAAACGATTAGCACAAATTTCGGGTTGAATCGGTCTTGGAAACCTCAAAAGGATCAAACCACGAAAATTAGGTTTTCTGGCTATTTTAGATCTGATATTGGCCGAGTTTGGTGAGGATTTTTGGGAAATTGGTATGGGATTAAGGTTTAGGAGGATGTGGGGAGTGTGTGGTGTCAATTTGGGGTGGTTTGGGATCTTTCCGCCACCGTGGGACGATTTCGGCGACGAAGACGACGAGGGGTGAGAGAGATGAGAAATGGGGTCTGTGAGAGATGATTTG
>NW_017682313.1:0-3616 GCF_001879085.1 Nicotiana attenuata | reverse complement strand
TGTTGTAGATTCTGAGTTGTTCTCTCATATTTCTTTTAAGTTCCTGCTGGATTTGACATTCTTCCCCGTAGCATGTATCCCCTCCCATTTAAATTGTTTATTCCTGTTTATTTTCCACTGTATATAATATAACTGCACAGGTTTATCTGGAGTCTGGTCCTAGCCTCGTCACTACCTCGCCGGGGTTAGGCCAGACACTTACCAAACACATAGGGTCGGTTGTGCTGATGCTACACTCTGCACTATGTGCAGATACCGGAGTAGCATTTGGACAGTAGTACTTGGGGAGCCAGCCTTCAGTCCATCCAGAGATCCCGAGGTAGTCCTGCAGACGTCCGCAGGCCCGGCGTTCTCTTCTAGCTCATTATG
This sequence comes from Nicotiana attenuata, assembly GCF_001879085.1. Taxonomy (NCBI): domain Eukaryota; kingdom Viridiplantae; phylum Streptophyta; class Magnoliopsida; order Solanales; family Solanaceae; genus Nicotiana; species Nicotiana attenuata. The sequence goes on along the minus strand of NW_017682313.1, from coordinate 3,247 downwards.
TACTCTGTTTTCATTTGATTTCGAGACAGATTGTATTTTCTTTCAGACATTTGTTGTAGTAATCTTAGTCCGTCCGTGAATATTGTGAAACCAGATTCTGGGTAGAGGAGTATATTGGCATTGTAGTACTGGCTTGGTTATTTTTAGTTGCTTATGTCTTCCGCTTATTTCTGTTTATCGTAAAGTTTAATATGTTGATTACCTGCTAACTCAAGTTGTTAAAAATGATTAAAATGAAAAAGTTAAGAATTTCTATATTTCGTGGCTTGCCTAGCTTCTACGAGTAGGCGCTATCACGACTCCTGAGGGTAGGAAATCCGGGTCGTGACAAGTTGGTATCAGAGCTCTAGGTTACATAGGTCTCACAATTCACGGACAAGCTTAGTAGAGTCTGAGGGATCGGTACAGAGACGTCTGTATTTATCCCCCAGAGCCTACAGAGTTAGGAAAACTTCACATTTGTTCTTTCTTGTCGTGCGGTTTGGTTTCTCAATGCTAATTGAACTTCTACTCTATTCTTTCGCAGATGGCGAGAACTCGCACTTCCTCATCTGCCGAGGTTGAGGCCGAGGCCATGCTAGAGGGCGAGGCAGGGGCAGAGCTCGGCCCAGAGCAGCAGCACCAGTGGCGGAGCCTCAGGTTGATTTTGATGATGAGGTTCCGGCCCCAGCAGTTACGGTGGGCCCAGCTCAGGTCCTAAAGAGGTTTATTGCTACCCCAGTTCTTCAGGATGCTCTGGTCCGTCTAGTGGGCCTTATGGAGAGTGTTACCCGAGCAGGTCTACTTCCTGTAGCACCAGCCGTCTCTCAGGCTGGAGCAGGAGCCTAGACTCCTGCTACTCGTACTCTGGAGCAGGTAGCTCCCCAGTTTCAGACTCCAGCAGCTCAGCCAGTTGGAGCAGTTCAGCCGGGTGTGGTAGCTCAGACCGGCGATGGTGCAACTATGTCTGCCGATGCTTTGTGGAGATTGGACAGGTTCACCAAGCTCTTTACTACTACTTTCAGCGGTGCATCTAATGAGGATCCCCAGGATTATCTAGACAGCTGTCATGAGGTGCTCAGGAACATGGGGATAGTGGAGACCAATGGGGTTGATTTTGCTACTTTTCGCTTATCTGGATCCGCCAAGACTTGGTGGGGAGTATTGCTTGGCTAGACCAGCCGGATCACCAGCTTTGACTTGGGAGCAGTTCACTCAGCTATTTCTAGAGAAGTTTCTCCCCATCACTCAGAGAGAGGCATATCGGAGGCAGTTTGAGCGTCTCCAGCAGGGTTCTATGACCGTTACTCAGTATGAGACCAGATTCATCGACTTGGCTCGTCATTCTCTTATCATACTTCCCACCGAGAGAGAGAGGGTGAGGAGGTTCATTGATGGACTTATTCAGCCGATTCGTCTTCAAATGGCTAGAGAGGCTGGGAGTGAGATATCCTTCCACGAGGCGGTCAATGTGGCCCGGAGAGTTGAGATGGTTCTGTCACAGGGGGGTGGTCATAGGGCAGACAAGAGACCCCGTCAGTAAGGCAGATTCAGTGGTGCCTCGTCTGGAGGCAGGGATTCGTATGGTAGAGGCCATCCTCCTAGGCCCTTTCAGTCAGCACTTCAGGTTTCTCACGGTGCTTCAGGTGGCCGTGGTTCTCACATGCAGTATTCTGACCAGCAGCCCTGCAGTGCACCACCAGCTCCTATCAGTGCACCGCCGCTTCAGAGATGTGGTTCAGGGTGGTAGGGGCCCAGCCCCGATGTTATGCTCTTCCAGCCAGGCCTGAGGTTGAGGCTTCCGATGTGGTTATTACAGGTACCGTTCTAGTTTGTGATAGAGATGCTTCACTGTTATTTGACCCAGGGTCTACATACTCGTATGTGTCATCTTATTTTGCACCGTACCTGGTCATGCCTAGTGACCCCTTGAGTGCTCCTGTTTATGTGTCTACACCGGTGGGTGATTCTATTGTGGTAGATCGAGTCCATCGTTCTTGTATTGTGGTGATTGGAGGTCTTGAGACTCGTGTAGATTTGTTGCTTCTGGACATGGTTGATTTCGATGTTATATTGGGGATGGACTGGTTGTCACCTTACCACGCTATCTTGGATTGTCATGCCAAGACTGTGACCTTAGCCTTGCCGGGTTTACCCCGTTTAGAGTGGAGAGGGACTCCTGGTCATTCTACCCGTAGTGCTATCTCTTATGTGAAGGCTCGGCGTATGGTCGAGAAGGGGTGTTTGGCCTATTTGGCGTATGTTCGTGATTTTAGTGCTGAGGTCCCTTCTATTGATTCCGTGCCCGTTGTTCGGGAGTTTCCTAAGGTATTTCCTTTAGACCTGCCGGGTATGCCACCCGGCAGGGATATTGACTTTTGCATTGATTTGGCTCCGGGCACTCAGCCCATTTCTATCCCGCCGTATCGTATGGCCCCGCCCGAGTTGAAAGAGTTAAAGGAGAAGTTGCAAGACTTGCTTGAGAAGGGTTTCATTAAACTAGTGTTTCGCCTTGGGGTATGCCGGTGTTGTTTGTTAAGAAGAAGGATGGGTCAATGAGAATGTGTATTGATTACTGGCAATTGAACAAGGTTACAATCAAGAATAAGTATCCGCTGCCGAGGATTGATGATTTGTTCGATCAGCTTCAGGGTGCCAAGGTATTTTCAAAGATTGACTTGAGATCTGGCTACCATCAGTTGAGGATTAGGGCATCCGATGTCCCTAAGACAGCTTTCCGCACTCGGTACGGATATTATGAGTTCTTGGTTATGTCATTCGGGTTGACAAATGCCCCAACAACCTTCATGGATTTGATGAACCGAGTGTTCAGGCCTTATTTGGATTCGTTCGTGATAGTCTTCATTGATGACATTTTGATATATTCCCGTAGCCGGGAGGAGCACGAGCAGCACCTTAGAATGGTTCTTTAGACTCTGAGGGATAGTTAGTTATATGCTAAGTTCTCGAAGTGTGAGTTGTGGTTGAGTTCAGTTGCATTTATGGGTCATGTTGTATCAGCAGAGGGTATTCATGTTGATCCGAAGAATATTGAGGCAGTCAAGAACTGGCCTAGACCAGCATCAGCTACAGAGATTCGAAGTTTCTTAGGATTGGCAGGCTACTATCGTCGGTTCGTGGAGGGGTTTTCATCTATTGCAGCCCCGATGACCAGGTTGACCCAGAAGGGTGCCCAGTTCAGATGGTCGAATGAGTGTGAGGTGAGCTTTTAGAAGCTCAAGACAGTTCTGACTACGCACTGGTGTTG
>NW_017682312.1:3809-10120 GCF_001879085.1 Nicotiana attenuata | reverse complement strand
GGTTGATTCTGGAACTGGCAGAATCTCCCTCTCCGCTGGAGGATGTAGGGGCATCATGAGATCTCTGGGCCTAAGCGGCCACTAACTGGGTCAACATACAGATGGCTCCTCTAAGGTCCCCATCAGGAACCCCGGGGCCGGAAGCTGGAGCTGCACCAGAATCAGGAATATTGGCGGGAGGGATGGTAGCACCCTCTGCCGCAACTGGAATAGGAATGCTCTGATTTGGAATAGATGGGTCAGGTAGATTCAAGGCCGGGGAGTCACTCTCACCAGCGGCATCAGGTACATGATTCATAGACTCACTCGGGGTGGCATTGGCCCCAAGGCCGAGTCTAGCTCTCTTCTTAGGTGCCATTACTGAAAAATTCGGAACAGAGCACGAGTTAGACATAGATACTTCCACTTTTCACTTCACCGCACGATAATGAATAACAAAGAAGAGGGTAATTTCCTAAATGTCCATGCAGCGCCCTACTTATAGATGTGGTCGACAACACACCGATAAGAAGGGGTCTACTAGACATGGCTCCGAGACATCCTAGGACTCTTGTAAAACCTTAGGCTCTGATACAAGGTTTGTCACGCCCTAAAACCGAGGGACATGACCAACGCTCGACCGGGTAGCCCCAGTCAAGCGGACCTTGGTGCCTTTCCAATCCCACGTGTTACCCCGTGTTTTCATTACTCATTAATCTAAAGAAATTGCCATTATAATTAAAACACCTTTTTCACGAAATATTCAATAACAACATGGTTACTTAGCGCGGTTTACAACTTACATCGCCCGACGTACCAAAATACATAATACATAAGTTCGTAACCCACATTTTACTGTCTACGGAGCCTCTAAAGATACACAGGATAGTACAGTACTTGCCGGGAACAAGGCTCCGGCTATACCTTACACAAAAACCAAAATATGACTCCGGAATAAAAGTGGCATGAGCCACGCAGGGCCCCGAGAGAAAAGGGGCTCACCAATACAGTTGACGGAAGATGAAGGGGAGCTACGGTCGGTGGGCTGGAGTACCTGCTATGGATCCACCCACAATCATAACACGAATGTAGCGCCCCCGACAAAAGGGACGTCGGTACATTTGAATTGTACTGGTATGTATGAACAAACTTTGCCCTAAGCAAACTCAAACCATACTCAAGTAATAAGTAATAATGGAATCAAAGATCAAATACACATGAAAGGAAACAATCAAGCCAAATAAATTTACAATCTCTCCATTTCCCCTTCAACATTTTTCACATCAACGATTTCACAATTTTCTCATATTTTCATATCAATAGTGATTTCGATCACTTTCCACCCTTATTACCTCGGCCACCCTTATTACCACAACCCACACCTTATTACTTCGTGTTGCGGCGCGCAACCCGATCCCACCGAACAATCACAACTCACAAACAATACCACAGCAATAACAATTTACAAAGAACAACAACAATTCTCAAGGAACAATAACAACAATTCTCAAGGAACAATAACAACAATTCTCAAAGAGCAACAGCAACAATTTACAAGAACTTCCATAGTCATCGATTCCATTTCCATCGTATTCCACAACTCATATGCATTTTGTGTACAACGATAATTTTCCATGACAAGCCATAAATGTTATTACCATAGCTGTTCCGATTGCATCAATTACTATTCTCTTCCATCATTTGCTTCGCAATTCTTACCATATAGCATATTCACAATCACACACTTGGTTTATTGCCAATTACTTACACCACCTTATCGAAAGACATAACCACAACACCCAACAATGCCAATCACAAGAATTTCACAAACAATCCACGTAGAATTCACATACCAAGCACACAAACACTAAACAAGGTGATTTACAAAGGTCAAAGTTAGCCATACATACCTGGAGCCGAATCCCTTTTTAACTTCTACTTTCAACTTCACCAAAAAGCCTAGCAACGTCAATCTAGTGTACAAATTAACACATATTCTCAGAATCAAAGTTCACAATCACTACTCGAACACATTTAGGTTATCAACCCTCCTTTGTACAATGCTTTACTCCTACCCAATCCCTCTTATCAGATTTTAGGTTCTAAAAGACATGCATGAATGTTTGAACCTCTATTATCAAGAACCAATGCATGAGATCCCCCCCCCTTAATTAAACCTGAAAGTTAATGAAAATGGTTAGGGATTTTACCTGCAAGAATGGGGATGAAGACACTCGCTTTGAAATTTCCCAGCCCGGATAGTTTTGAAGAATCAATTTGAAGAATATGAACTCTCTCTCTCAAGAACCCCTCCTCCCTCTCTCTTATTTTGTTCAGAAACTTGTTAAAAATGAGGGGGTTGGGGTGTTTTATTAAAAAGGGGGTCGGGTTTAATATTTAGAAAATTAAGGGTCCAAGTCAGGTCTGCGTTCGGACTTTGCGATCACAGATCCAAAATGCGGTTCTCAGAATGAACCCCAAAAAGTGTTCCGAAAACCTGATTCCATTGTTTGGGTATGCGGCGGAAATGCGGTCCGCATATCAGTTATGCGGTAGCATAATGGACCGCATTTTGATCTTAATGTTAACCAAACCACTGACTCATTATGCGGGAGAAATGCGGTCCGCATACTTGATTTGCGACCGCATTCTCGACCGCAAAATAGCACTTTTCTGGAAAAACTTGGTTCTTTGATTATTAAACACTTAGATCAGTGTAATGGGTCCGAGGTGCTGCGAGCTTGCGAGCCGCGAAGAGTTTTACACATTCCCAACACATATCCGGACCCTGACCCTACGAGGTATTGGGTTTAGAGCACACATTTTTCACGGGGCCTTACACATTTCGACTCCGATTTTGGTGTTCCTTATATGTATAGACTCGTGGGGAGATAAGGAATCCGTTGATGTGAAAATTTCTGAGTTTTGAGAAGTGGGCCCGGGGCTCGGGTTTTGCTAATTTCGGGATTTTCGGTATTTTTCGATTGTTTCCGCTTGGGCTTTGTTCCCTTAGGCATATTGTGACGTATTCGCTCTGATTTTGACTAGATTCGACGCGAGTGGAGGGCGATTCAAGAGGCAAAGGTGTCGCGGATTAGTATTTCCACTGGTTTGAGGTAAGTAACCATTGTAAATTTGGAACTGAGGGTACAAACCCCGGTATTTGACTTGATCTGATAAATGCTGTGGCGCACATGCTAGGTGAGGAGCGTGTGGGCGTGAACCGATAGGGGATTGTGACTGGGTCCGTCCCGTAGCGACTATTAAGCCGCGTATTTTATTTGTAAATGATATATTATTGTGGAATTTGGATTTCTATGATGTATTATGGGCTTTATGCCATGTTTGGGGCCTTGTGCTGATCTGTAGCAACCCTTAAGGGCATTTTAACTATTTTCCTCACTTTACTTGTTAAAATTATAGCCTCAGTCCTGTTTTTACCTATTAAAGGTTTTAAACTTGTTTTATCATTCTACTCCTAGTGTGAGGACTGTTTTGGCTGAGTTCCCTAATTTCTGTTGTGACGCCCGAGAGGCTGTGAGGCTAATGACTGAGAGAGGTTGAGGACCTAATCGTGAGGATTATATATATATATATATATAAATATTGGATCGGGCTACACACCGTAGCGATATTATATGTATATGTTATGGATCGGGCTGCACGCCGCAGCGATACTTATATGGATCGGGTTGCACGCCGCAACGAAATATATATTGGATCGGGCTGCACGCCGCAGCGATATGACGCTTGGGCTGTAAGAGCCCCTCCGGAGTCTGCACACCCCCAGTGAGCGTAGTCGACTATAAACACATGGATCGGGCTGCACGTCGCTGCGGTTACTATGATTTCTCTTGTTATGATTAAATACTGAGCCGAGTGCTGATAGTGATCATTGTGCGACTAGAGTTGAGTCACGAGTGACTGAGAGGCTACCGAGGGGCTATGTTTTGGCTGACACGCTGACTCACTTTGCGGTGGAAATGCGGTCCGCATATCAGTTATGCGATCGCATAATGGACCGCATTTTGACCTTAATGTTAACCAAACCACTGACTCATTATGCGGCGGAAATGCAGTCCGCATACTTGGTTTGCGACCGCATTCTGGACCGCAAAATAGCACTTTTCTGGAAAAACTTGGTTCTTTGATTTTTGAACACTTAGATCAGTGTAATGGGTCTGAGCAAACTGGTATGTATGAACAAACTTTGCCCTAAGGAAACTCAAACCATACTCAAGTAATAAGTAATAATGGAATCAACAATCAAATACACATGAAAGGAAACAATCAAGCCAAAAAAATTTACAATCTCTCCATTTCCCCTTCAACATTTTTCACATCAATGATTTCACAATTTTCTCATATTTTCATTTCGATAGTCATTTCGATCACTTTCCACCCTTATTATCTCGGCTACCCTTATCACCACAACCCACACCTTATTACTTCGTGTTGCGGCGCGAAACCCGATCCCACCGAACAATCACAATTCACAAAAAATACCACAACGATAACAATTTACAAAGAACAACAACAATTCTCAAGGAACAATAACAACAATTCTCAAGGAACAATAACAACAATTCTCAAAGAGCAACAGCAACAATTTACAAGAACTTCCATAGTCATCGATTCCATTTCCATCGTATTCCACAACTCATATGCATTTTGTGTACAACGATAAATTTCCACGACAAGCCATACATGTTATTACCATAGTTGTTCCGATTGCATCAATTACTATTCTCTTCCATCATTTGCTTCGCAATTCTTACCACATAGCATATTCACAATCACACACTTGGTTTATTGCCAATTACTTACACCATCTTATCGAAAGACATAACCACAACACCCAACCATGCCAATCATAAGAATTTCACAAACAATCCACGTATAATTCACATACCAAGCACACAAACACTAAATAAGGTGACTTTACAAAGGTCAAAGTTAGCCATACATACCTGGAGCCGAATCCCTTTTTAATTTCTACTTTCAACTTCACCAAAAAGCCTAGCAACGTCAATCTAGTGCACAAATTAACACATATTCTCAGAATCAAAGTTCACAATCACTACTCGAACACATTTAGGTTATCAACCCTCCTTTGTACAATGCTTTACTCCTACCCGATCCCTCTTATCAGATTTTAGGTTCTAAAAGACATGCATGAATGTTTCAACCTCTATTATCAAGAACCAATGCATGATTCCACTGTTTGGGTATGCGGCGGAAATGCGGTCCGCATATCAGTTATGCGGTCGCATAATGGACCGCATTTTGACCTTAATGTTAACCAAACCACTGACTCATTATGCGGGGGAAATGCGGTCCGCATACTTGATTTGCGACCGCATTCTGGACCGCAAAATAGCACTTTTCTGGAAAAACTTGGTTCTTTGATTTTTAAACACTTAGATCAGTGTAATGGGTCCGAGCCGCTAAGAGTTTTACACATTCCCAACACATATCCGGACCCTGACCCTACGAGCTACTGGGTTTTGAGCACACATTTTTCACGGGGCCTTACACATTTGGACTCCAATTTCGGTGTTCCTTATATGCATAGACTCGTGGGGAGATAAGGAATCCGTTGATGTGAAAATTTCTGAGTTTCGAGAAGTGGGCCCGGGGCTCGAGTTTTGCTAATTTCGGGATTTTTTGTATTTTTTGATTGTTTCCGCTTCGGCTTTGTTCCTTAGCATATTGTGACGTATTCGCTCTGATTTTGACTACATTCGACGCGAGTGGAGGCCGATTCAAGAGGCAAAGGTGTCGCGGATTAGTATTTCCACCGGTTTGAGATAAGTAACCACTGGAATTTTGGAACTGAGGGTACAAACCCCGGTATTTGACTTGATCTGATAAATGCGGTGGCGCACATGCTAGGTGACGAGCGTGTGGGCGTGCACCGATAGGGGATTTTCACTGGGTCCGTCCCGTAGCGACAATTAAGCCGCGTATTTTATTTGAAAATGATATATTATTGTGGAATTTTGATTTTTATATTGTATTATGGGCTTTATGCCATGTTTGGGGCCTTGTGCCGATCTGTAGCATCCCTTAGGGGCATTTTTAACTATTTTCATCACTTTACTTGTTAAAAGCGTAGCCTCAGTCCTGTTTTTACCTATTAAATGTTTTAAACTGGTTTTATCATTCTACTCCTACTGTGAGGACTGTTTGGGCTGAGTTCCCTAATTTCTGTCGTGACGCCCGAGAGGCTGTGAGGCAAATGACTGAGAGAGGTTGAGGACCTAATCGTGAGGATTATATATATATATATATATATATATATATATATATATATATATATATTATGGATC
>NW_017682312.1:0-350 GCF_001879085.1 Nicotiana attenuata | reverse complement strand
TTCGTCGTACTAGTAACGAAAACGGTTAAACGTAAACTAACCTACCTACTGTAGTCTTTATTCTTAGCATATATTCTATCACTTCATATGCTGGAAGATTTTCTCTTCCGATTGCCTTTGGATAGCTTTCTTTTTAGTTTTGGACAGTTGGCTTGGATGTGACCGTAATTTCTACATTTGTAGCATTTTCTATCATTATTGTCACGATCCAAATATTGACCCTGTCGTGATAGCGCCTAACGTGGTAATCGGCAAGCCGACACATTATCAAAAATAACCGATATTCTCATTTCAAAGAAAATCCTAAAGCTATCAATATAAAAACCTTCATAAAAGAGTTCAAATCAAAA
>NW_017682311.1:0-10120 GCF_001879085.1 Nicotiana attenuata | reverse complement strand
AATGAACCGAGGCTCATTTTACCTTTCTTTCCCAAACCTCATAACACCCTTCATGGGTGAGACCTTCAACAGAACCTTCTCACCAACCATGTAGGACACATCCCGAACCTTCCTATCAACATAACTCTTTTGTCTCTACTGCGCTGTATGAAGCTTCTCCTGAATCACCTTCGCCTTGTCTAAAGCATCCTACACTAAGTCTGTACACAATAGCCTAGCCTCGCCCGGCTCAAACCAACCAACCGGAGATCTACACCGTCTCCCATACAAAGCCTCATATGGAGCCATCTGAATACTCGACTGGTAACTGTTGTTATAATCAAACTCCGCGAGCGGTAGAAACTGATCCCATGACACTCCAAAATCAATGACACAAGCGCGCAACATGTCCTCCAATATCTGAATAGTGCGCTCAGACTGCCCGTCCGTCTGAGGGTGAAAAGTTGTGCTCAACTCAACCTGAGTACCCAACTCTCGCTGTACCGACCTCCAAAATTGTGAAGTAAAGTAAGTACCTCTATCTGAAATGATGGAAACTGGGACGCCATGCAAACGTACAATCTCCTGGATATATATCTCTGCCAACCGCTCTGAAGAATAGGTAGTACACACAGGGATGAAGTGCGCGGACTTGGTCAGCCGATCCACAATCACCCAAATAGCATCGAACTTCTTCAAAGTCCGTGGGAGCCCAACTACGTAGTCCATGGTGATCCGCTCCCACTTCCACTCTAGAATGCCCATCTGCTGAAGCAAGCCACCCGGTCCTCTGATGCTCATATTTCACCTGCTGTACTTTGAACATCCACCTTTCGATATAAGGCTCATTCGGAATAATCAAGTTTATAGGAATAACCCAGAATATATAGAAATTAGGGATTTCGAGCTAACCATACTTGAACTTACGGAAACACTATGAAATTCAATTATGAGAGAGAAAGTTTAGCCAACATAGCTTGTTTGAGCTTTCCTTAAGTTACATCCACCAACGCAATATATAGGAAGATAGCAAAAATTGGTTAATAATTAGAAAGATTCCCATGGTGTAACTCTCCTAGGAATTTTGTCAAACACGTATCATGAAAAATAGACTACAAGGACCTAAAATTGTAATACCTTCCTCCTTCAACAAATTTCAACAAGAAACTACCCACAATGGTTCATAAATTCCACATACTACAACCTAGTGCCACGTGCATGGCCTATTTCTAACCCCCATAATATATTTGGACTCTTAACCTCTTGTATGAAAGCTTAGAAGTAGGACTTACCTGGATAGATGATAATCTAGTGGCTAGCTTCCTTGATTCTTGAAGATTTGAGCAATACTGGATGATTGGAATGCTAGGTTCCCTCGTTCTCTCTCTAAATTTCTCTTACCTCTCTTTAAAATCATCAGATAAACGTCCAAGAATAAGCCCCAAAGGCTATTTATCAAAATGGGATCGGGTTATAAAGATAGAATAATGGACCCTCCAAATTCTGGATTAGGACAGTGGCGGATACACCTTTGGACATATGGGTGCTGAAGCACCCATTGGCTTGGCCAAATCATATAATATATTTATAAATAATACATAAAAACTTCACTAATTGACCATGAGCACCCACTATGACCACACTTGGCCAAGAATTTAAATTAAAATCAGTGAAACACCCACGACATATGAATCCTGGATCCGCCACTGGATTGGGCTATAGACTAGGCTAGGCACGCTGGGTGGAGAGCTCGACTCCATGATCGTGGAGTTCTGAGTCTGCTACTAGGTATGCCTTAGTGCGTAGCGCCCGAGATGCCTTGAGACTTCAGGCAGTTTCGTGTGTTCGAGGTAGTCAATAATTTCGTTTCTTTAGTTCCCAAACCAAATTAGTCGCGTTTACCTCGTAATAGCTATCTGTGTCCAATACCGAGTGCATAAGCTATACGATCGTACCGGATCCTTTCATATTTGTAGACGAGCGAAGGTTAGCTAGTGCATCTACTTCTGCATTCTCTTCTCTCGGGATGTGCATGATTGACCACTCCCTGAACCGAGCGAGCAGAGCCTAAACCTTTATTACGTATTATTACATGTGTTCCTCTGTTGGCCCAAGTTCAGGTGAAGTTTTGAAGAATGACAAATGAACCCAGTCATGGACCAGGTCCATCATGTGAAGCACATTATCTATCAACATAGACATGTGAGATACACGTGAAGGAGATAAGTCTCAGTGATCAAGCAGCAATATCTCCTGAACTAATCGAAAAGGTTACATATTGGATGAGGAGAGAAAGTCTTCTCATGGGAAGAGGACACAATTCGGATAAAGGATAGGGTTGGAGTTTGTATTGTTCAAGGACTCAACTTCGATGGAAGATAAGCAATTGAGTCTCAATCAAATTCTGATTACTAACTCATTAAATAACAGTGACTGTTCTCTTTACAGGTATTGCACAAACGTAGAAGTTAAACTAAATTGAGAGCAAAAAAGCGAGGTAATTTTGCAATCAATTTATGTGAGATTCAAGTGTGCATTCTCGAAGCTACTTGGACAAGATACAAGAATCAGTTCTATTGTGTCTTTCTTTTATTTTAGTTCAATTGTAGTAGGTGTTTTAAAGTTCTACCTTTCCAGCTTTCATAGAAGCAATTGTATTAGGTACTTTAAGTATTCAAGTTAGAGTTAACTTGAAGGTGTCGCAACAGTTGAGGCTGTGTGCCACACTGGGGTTAGAGTTTAATCCTTAGGTTTACAAGAGTTCTGTAAATGCTATTTTGGCTCAGTGATTTTAGTGGAAGTTTGAGAAAATCCTACTGAGTAGTAGGTCGTGGTTTTTTCACCCTTTGAGCCAGGTGTTTTCCACGTAAAAAATCTCTGTGTTCTTTATTTTATGTACTCTTAATTCCGCAAACAGTAGTAGTAAGTACACCTAGAAGAACCAGGTTCTTCTAGAGCGAAAATTGGGTACCACACAAGTCACACCCCCTCTTGTGTGGTATTGACGTTTAGAACATCAATTGGTATTAGAGCAGGTTATCCTTGAAGAGGCTAACACCTTAGGAAAAGATCAAAATGAGTGCACCACCTGGAAACTGGGAAGGGCAATCCACTGCTAGGCCTCCACTCTTTAATGGTCAGTACTATTCTTGGTGGAAGAACAGGATGAGAGATCACATCATAGGGGAAGACTATGAACTCTGGGACATAGTCACTGATGGTCCTCTAGCAACCACAAAGAAGAATGCTGAAGGAGTTGATGTGCCAAAGACAAGGGCTGACTGCACTGCTGAAGACCTGAAAAAGTGGGAGAAAAATGCTAAAGCCAAGAAATGGCTTGTGTGTGGACTAGGTCCTGATGAGTACAGCAGAATTCAAAGCTGTACCACTGCTAAAGAAATCTGGGACACCTTGCAAGTGGCTCATGAAGGAACACCTCAAGTAAAAAGGTCCAGAGGAACACTGCTGTATTCTCAATATGAGAACTTCACCATGAAGGAAGGAGAAACAATTCAAGAAATGTATACTAGGTTCACTACACTGACAAATGAACTTAAATCTCTTGGAAGGATCATTCTTGAAGAAGACAAGGTTGAGAAAATTCTGACAAGGGTTCTGCCAGTCACATGGGAAAGCAAAATCACTGCATTCAAGAATCCAAGAATATTGCTACTCTCAGACTGGATGAACTGATTGGAAATCTTACTGCTTATGAAATGAGAAGGCAAACCATGAAGATGGATACACCCAAGAAGGAGAGAAGCTTAGCTCTCAGAATTGCTGAAGGTTCAGATCTGGAAGATGATGAGATGGCTATGATCACTAGAGATTTCAAAAAGTACTTGATGAGATAAAAGGGTTGTTCAAGAAGTACAACCTTCAACAAGACAAGAGCTCCTGAGAAACAGACCAATGAGGGTTGCTACAAGTGTGGTAAGACTGATCACATGATCAAGAACTGTCCTCAATGGGAAATTGAGTGGAAGAAAGAAAGGGCTGAACGAAGGAACAGGTTCAACCAAAAAGGAACAAAGGTTCAACCAAGGCTATGGTTGCTGCTTGGGGAGAAACCTCAGATGAAGACTCAAAAGATGAAGCTGAAGAAGAGCAAGCACTGATGGCCATCGGAGAATCAGATGATGAACAGGAGGTAAGTATTCTTCATCTCAAAGACAAGATTAAATTTTTGTCTAAAGAAAGGTTAACTGAGCTATTACTAGACTTCATTGATGAGTCTGAGATAATTAACAATGAGAAGGAAGTTCTATCTAGGGAATATGTGATCCTAAAAGCAAAATGCAAAAGTCTAGAGTCTAGGGCTAATGAGAGTGATAACACAAATGCTGAGTTGAAGAACCAGGTTCTTGAACTTGATAACAGTGTCCTAGAACTTAGGTCTGAAAACTTAAAATTGAAACTAGGAACTGGAAAGAAGAAAGCTGATCACACATATCTCACTCTAGAGGAAAACCTAGGAAAAATGAAGGATGAATTGTATAAAAAGGATGAACTAATCAAAGTCCTAAAAGAAGATCTAGGAAAAGTGAAACATGAATTAGACAGAACTTGCAAATGGAAAAGGCCTCTGATGCACTCTCTTGGTTGTAAGAGCATCACAGTAGCAACAAAAGAGGACTTGGCTATGGGACTCAAGCACCAAAGTGGGACCCTAAAAGCAAGTACCTCACACTTCCTGAGAATAAAATATGCACACACTATGGCAAGACTGGCTATTACAAAAATGAATGTAATGCAAAAGTAAAGGCCAGTCAAAAGAACAAAGCCTTTGTTCAAGAGAAAAGTAAGCTGCCTGGATGGGCAAGAAGGAACTTGATTCATCCTTTTGCCTATAGAAAGGGACCCAAATTAGTTTGGGTTCCTAAGACTAACCCCTGATTTCTTTTGTAGGTCCAAATGAAAGGATGCAGCCAAATATGGTATATGGATAGTGGTTGCTCAAAACATATGATTGGGAACAAGGACCAGTTTCTTTCACTTGAGAACTTAAAAGGAGGTAATGTCTCCTTTGGTAATGGAAAGAAAGGTGAGATCATTGGGGTTGGAAAGGTAGGAAAGACAGATTCTCATTCCATAGAGAATGTCTACCTGATAGATGGCTTGAAATATAGCCTAATAAGTGTGTCACAATTGTGTGACAGAGGTAACCTTGTGGCTTTTACCTCCACCAAATGCTTTGTGATTAACCTTACCACTGACAAGATTGTTTTGCAGGGAAAAAGAGTTAACAATATTTACATTGTAGATTTGTCTACTCTCTCAGAAAGTGAACTCACTTGTTTAAGCGTGTTGGTCAATGATCCCCTCCTGTGGCACAAAAGACTTGGTCATGCAAGAAATTAGCTTAACAAATTAGTTTCTAAAGACTTGGTGATAGGGTTACCTAATATCAAGTTCAAGGAAGACAAAGTTTGTGAGGCATGTGCAAGGGGGAAGCAGGTAAGATCATCCTTCAAAAGCAAGAAAATGGTAAGTACAACCAAGTCGTTGGAACTGGTCCATATGGATCTATGTGGTCCAATGAGAACCATGAGCACAGGTGGAAAGAAATATGTAATGGTGCTTGTTGATGATTATTCTAGATTTACCTAGGTTCTATTTCTAACCTCCAAAGATGAAGCATTTGACATGTTCACTGCATTTGTTAGAAAAACTCAGAAACAATTAGGAAATCAACTTGCATCCATTAGGTCTGATCATGGAACTGAATTTGAAAATTCCAAGTTTGCTGAATTCTGTGATGAAAATGGTATAGATCATAATTTCTCTGCCCCTAGGACCCCTCAACAAAATGGAGTAGTTGAAAGGAAGAATAGAACTCTTTGAGGACATGGCTAGAACCATGCTGCTTTCTAGTAAATTGCCTCACAGCTTCTGGGCAGAGGCTGTAAACACTGCATGTTACATAATCAATAGATGCATGACCAGACCTCTAGTAGAGAAGACTCCCTATGAGTTACTTAAAGGGAGAAAACCAAACATATCCCATCTTAGGGCATTTGGTTGCAAGTGCTATGTGCACAATAATGGAAAAGACTCCCTAGGTAAGTTTGATCCCAGAAGTGATGAGGGAGTATTCTTGGGATATTCTTCACATAGCAAAGCATATAAAGTGTTTAATAAAAGAACTTTGTGTGTAGAAGAAAGTGTGCATGTAGTATTTGATGAAACTAACATTCTTTCTGAGAGACAGGAACATGAAGATGAAGCCATCGGATTGGTAAAGGACTTGACTGAAGCATCAGCTCAGGTCAAAGTGGCACCAACAGAAGGAACAGGTGATGGAACAGGTTCTTCCATACAGGGCAACCTGACAGGGGGAACTAATCAAAGAGGAATTGAAATAAATTCTTTGAAGGAACCTGTTCATGATCCTGTTCCTCAGCAAATGGCAGAAACATCTAGCAGAAGCCAGTTGGTTGTGAAACCTCACAAGTATCAAAGTTCTCATCCCATTGAGAACATTCTCACTGATCCAACATCTGGAGTCAAAACCAGATCACAATTAAAGAATCTGTGTGCTTTTGATGTTTTTCTATCTATCATTGAACCTAAAAATGTTGTTGAGGCTTTGCAGGATGCAGATTGGGTGAATGCAATGCAGGATGAACTTAACTAGTTTGAAAGAAGTCAAGTTTGGCATCTAGTTCCAAGACCCAAGGACAGATCAGTCATTGGTACAAAATGGGTCTTCAGGAACAAACTTGATGAAGATGGAACAGTTACAAGAAACAAGGCAAGATTGGTGGTCCAAGGTTACAGCCAGGAGGAGGGCATATACTATGATGAGACTTTTGCTCCAGTTGCAAGACTAGAGGCAACCAGACTTCTCATAGCCTTTGCAGCACATATGGAATTTACTCTTCATCAGATGGATGTCAAAAGTGCCTTCCTAAATGGCTACCTGAAAGAAGAAGTGTTTGTGAAACAACCTCCAGGGTTTGAGAGCAAGGAATGTCCTGAGCATGTGTACAAGTTAGACAAGGCTCTCTATGGACTCAAGCAGGCCCCAAGAGCATGGTATGAACGACTGTCAAAATTCCTGCTGGAGCATGGTTACAAGAGAGGTAAAATTGATAGTACCTTATTCTTAAGGGAAAAAGGTAAGGATCTCCTTGTTGTACAAATATATGTTGATGACATAATCTTTGGGGCCACCACTGACAAGCTAAGTAAGGACTTTGCAAAATTAATGGGGAGTGAGTTTGAAATGAGCATGATGGGTGAGCTTAATTTCTTCTTAGGCTTATAGATCCAACAAAGTCCAAATGGAACCATGATCCATCAGCAGAAGTATACAAAATAGCTAATCAAAAAGTTTAAAATGGAGGAATCTAAAGAAATAGACATACCCATTGCAACTGCCACTAAATTAGATGTTGATGAACCTGGTTCATCAGTTGATCAAAAGTTGTATAGGGGTATGATTGGTTCACTCTTGTATCTCACTTCCAGCAGACCTGACATTGTTTTCAGTGTAGGGCTTTGTGCTCGTTTTCAGGCAAATCCAAAGGAGTCTCACTTGACTGCTGTCAAGAGGATACTGAGATATCTGAAAGGCACCACTGATATGTGCCTTTGGTATCCTAAAGGTAGTAATTTTGATCTAGTAGGATATGCTGATGCTGATTATGCAGGGTTCTTAGTGGACAGGAAAAGCACCTCAGGTGTGGCACACTTCCTTGGTTCATGCCTTGTGTCATGGGCTACCAAAAAGCAAAATTCTGTGGCCCTATCTACTGCTGAAGCTGAATATGTTGTTGCTGCTTCTTGTTGTGCTCAATTGCTATGGATCAAACAACAGTTGGTAGATTTTGGAATTGAAGTGGGATGTATTCCAATATTCTGTGACAACACTAGTGCTATAAGTATGACAAAGAACCCTGTTCATCATAAGGGGACTAAGCACATAGATTTTAGACACCACTTCTTAAGAGATTATTATGAGAAATGATTGATTTTAATAGAATTTTGTGCCACTGATAAACAAATAGCTGATATTTTCACTAAAGCGCTGAGTAGAGAAAACTTTGAGAGGAACAGGTTGGAATTAGGGATGATTATGATCACCTAATAGGTCCAGTTCAGAATGCCCAATGAAAAAAAAATGATTTTTTTTTTGTTAGGAGTTCTAATTTTGTGTAAATATCTAGATCAATTCTTACTCAGTTTCATACTTTAATTAGTATACTCCTGTGACATGTGTATATATATGATTCACTGATCTCTTACAAAGTTTCTTTTACTTTGGCCTTTGAGGCATGTTCAAGAGAGTTCTAAATGAAGAACCTGGTTCATCAGTGTGTGTTCATATGAAAAGCTCAGGTATGTTTTCTATACTCTGCACAATTAGAAAGATTATTTTTCCAATCATGAGAAGAAGTCCTACATTTATCAAATTCCCAGAAATTCTATCCGTTGAGCATTGAACCAGTTTTGTTCTCCTAGAACTCTAAAAACCGGGATTTTTGCCTAAAATCTAGCGAGGCCTAATAATCACTAAGGGATCGGAATTACACTTTGATTAGACTTCTACCTGACCTCTGAAAAGCTGTCGTTACTGCATTTAAGTCTAATCACCTTTAAATACACCACACCCCTCCTTCATTAGTCCATAACCGTCAAAACTCTTCTCCAGTTCTGCTCGCCCTCCTCTTGTCCAGAAATCCCAAATCTTCTTTCTTCTCAGAAATTCCCAAAACTCCTCCATAGTCGAAGAACCATGTCTAAACCCCAAGATAATCCTGGCACTCCCCCACCAGCATCTCCCTCTAACACATCCTCATCTACTCCTCCTATTGAAAACCCAAAACCTAGGTTTCATAGGCAGAAAATGCTAGCTAGAAAAACTGTAGCCTCTGGAGCTTTAAGAAAAGCTCTAAGTGAGAAATTGAAGGCTAGTCAGAGGAAGGAAAGTCATGCTCAAGAATCTAACTCAAGCTCCGAGTCTGATGATTTTATTTCTGCCAGCGAAGGAGAAGGACATGGGTCATCTGACACTGAAAATATTCAAGAAACTCCTGGTGAGGTAAATTCTTGCTTGGTATTCTCTGATGTTGTTGAAAGTGTAGAAAATAGGTTTGTCTTGGTTGGTCTTGTTAAAGATGTAAATGGGACTGATTCTAGTAGAATAGGAGGTAAAAAGAAAGAAAAAGAGAGAAAGGGAGTCAGTGGTGATGTGAAGGGAAATAAGAAAGAAAAAGCATTGGCTATCTGTGGAGGTGTTGAAGAAGGTGGCAACAAGTCAGGGGGAAGTGGTTCTGGAGAGGCGGCTGAAGGGCTTGTTAATTTAAGCAATCAACAAGATGAACTTGGTTCATCTGGCTGATCTTCTGAAGAAGGTTGGGGCCAGTTGATCCAAAGAAGCATAAAGCTTCCACACAAAAGGCTCCAACTGCTTCCAAGCCAACAAAGAAAAGCAAAATGTCATCCCCAAAACCTACTGTACCTTCAGTACCTAAGGGAAGAGCTACCAGGAGCAGGGTCAAACAAAGTGAAGCAGAATTACAAAAAGCACTGGAAGAGAGCAGGAAGAAAAAGAGGGAGAAGGGAAAAGCAAAGGTTGTGGAGTGTTCTGAGGTTGCAGAAGAAGAAGAAGAGGAGATGGAACTGGTCCATCAAGAAAGAGGAACAACTGAAGAGGTACCTGTACCTGCTGAATCTTCTTTAGCCAAAAGAACTAGGTCTGCTATGAAGGGTACAAAAAAGAAAATTGTTAAAGAAGATGAAGAGTGGAGTGGTGGAGAAGAAGAAGAATCTGAGAAAGAACAAGGTAGGTTTGCCATCTTTGGCAAAAGAAATTTTTTGAAAGGAAGGCTGCTGAACGACCTGGATGAACCAGGAATGAGGAGGTTGGTAGATGCTCTTACTACACAAGGGTGGAAGAACATGGTCCTTGAATTGGATGGCAGGCTGGCCAGGAATGAACTAATTGAGTTTATGGCAAAGTGCCACTGTGAAAAATGGGGTAGTCTCCAGCCTGGTGAGAGGAGTAAAAGTGGAGTTTGATGCAGTCAAACTGGGTGAGATTCTGGGACATACCTAGTGAAGGGTATGATGATTAGTACAAGGCAAAGGTGGCCATGTCTGGAATCTCTCCCCACTGCTCTTCAAATTACTAGAA
>NW_017682310.1:7333-10122 GCF_001879085.1 Nicotiana attenuata | reverse complement strand
TTTGTTTGTTTGACCAATGGAAAAAGAAAAACAAAAAGAGTCTTAATTTCAAATTAGTTCGTTTATTGACCACTAAAAAGAAAATATAAAAAGAATACTTGCTTTACAGAAAAGTGAAATTTGACCAACTTTTTCGTTTTTTTAAACAAAAAAAGGGGGGGTTTATTTCAAATTAGGGGTGTTTTCCAAAATAGCTAGATTTATTGGCCCGAATTACGCTGGTTTGATTCTCACCGGATGTGAGATACGTAGGCAACCCTCATCGGGTCCAACCTCCCCTTTGCAAAAATAGCCAAAAAATACCAAAATTCTAGTTTTGTCACAAAATAAGTCGGGTGATGCCATTCTTGTTTAAAATAAGCCGAATGTCCCCAAAAGGGTGCCGGAAGGCTGCTTTTGCAAGAACAGCCACCCTGAGTCGGTTTCAACGGTTAGCAGGCACAGCCTTAAAATCTTCTCCCCGAAGTGCTGAAAGGCCGTATCCGCAATACCGGCTGTTTGTTTAAATTGGAAATTTGAACAGAGATTGTGCCATTTTTCTCTTTTAGGTCAAAATAAGTGCATAAAATCACCTTAAATGTGCAGGATGAGCACGATTCAAAATAAGGGGAACTTGCATATAGGCCCGCGGCGAGACCGAATGATGTCCCGCAGGCGCCAGGAGCTTTAATGTATTCATGATTGTCTTTTGAGTCTGTATTTCCTTTTTTACTGGAGTCTGTAAAAGTCAGTCAGTTGATTAAGTCTGTATTTTCGTTTAACATAGAATAGGGATGATGGAGTCTGTAGTTCTTTTCTGCATTAGAGTCTGTTAGTTGTTTAATCTGTCGGTCTGATTCACGCGGGGTCGTGATACGTAGGCAATCTCCATAGGATTCGACCATAACCAAGAGAAAAAAAAAACAAACAAAAAAACGAGAAAAGAGAGGAAAAACCACAAAAGGCGAAAAAGAACAGAAAAGAGCGGAAAAACAAAACTGAAGAGAGGAAGGAAATAGGAACGAGAGAAGACAAAGGCAAGAGTGAAAAACAAGAAGGAGAACATAAGAAGAAAGAGTTTACAATCGGAAATAAGGAAAAGCCGGGATGACGCATGCGACCGATCAAAAGCTGTTACCAATGTGTTAGTTGCCCTAACGCTAACGTGATGGTTTCATTTTGTTCCAAGTCCAGAAAGGCGGTTGGTTTGTGGTTTGAAAGTGGTAACTCTTCTGTACAACACAAGGACAAAAGGCAATGGCAAACAACAAGAGAACTGAGTTGGTTGATACTGGTGCCCGACAACAGTTGGTGGAACAAGATAATGGGTTGGCTGACGAGGTGCGGATGCTAAGACAACATATGACAGACATGTATCAAGCCTGGATGACTGGGAAGGCGCCACCTCCGCCACCACTAAATTTCCCGGACGCTACCCTTACCCAAACTCCCAACACAATACCAGATGATCCTCCATATTCTCCAGACACACCCGCTTATCACACTCGTCCCAACTACCCTAGTAGCTCCACCGCTCATCCCTCAGTTACTACTACCCAAAATTGCCCTCCTGTCATATCCCGAGATGAGCTCCATGATAGAAATGAAAAGGTTACAGGAAGAGAAGGACGAGATGGGACGCCCAGAAAGCTGAAAAGCATAGAACTGTCCTTAAGGGACAAGCGAAGAGTGGGAGGCCAGGGTAGCATGACCTGCAAAGAACTGATTGTGCCACATGACACCCGCCTGCCCGCAGGATTCAAAGTACCAAACTTCAACTTGTATGATGGGCGTGGAGACCCGGTAGCCCACCTGAGGGTTTATTGCAACGAAATGAGGATTGTCGGAGAAAAAGATGACGTGATGATGGCGTATTTCAGTAAAAGCCTAACTGGGGCAGCTTTGGACTGGCATGGTCGTCAAAATGTCGATGAGTGGCTTACATTGGGTGACATGGCTCAAGACTTTGTCCGATACTTTCAATGCAAATCAAGCGTTACCCAAGACCGCACCTTGCTATCTAAGATGGAAAAGAGGCCGGAGGAAAGCTTTAATGAGTTTGGGCTCAGATGGAGGGAGCAAGCTGCTCGAGTCAGTCCCCCGATCAGCGAAGAAGAAATGGTTAAGCTTTTTCTACAGGCCCGGGGACCTGCCTAAAACAGTCATTTGATCCCGGCCTTGGGTAAGCCTTTCAATGATGTATCAAAAATGGGGGAGCTAGTAGAAGAAGGAATCAAGTCAGGCAAAATCGTGAGTCGTTCGGAAGCCAGTCAGAACGTACCAGTAAGCTTGGTTGGAAGAAAGAGGAACAGAAAAGATGATCCGATAGGTTTTCCTGATCAACACTTCTGGCCTCGTCATCGTCCCTGTGATTATCCTTGTGCATTA
The DNA here is from genome assembly GCF_001879085.1 of Nicotiana attenuata. NCBI lineage: Eukaryota > Viridiplantae > Streptophyta > Magnoliopsida > Solanales > Solanaceae > Nicotiana > Nicotiana attenuata. The sequence goes on along the minus strand of NW_017682310.1, from coordinate 7,755 downwards.
GATGACCTTCCTCGATGCTACTCCTCTCCACAGAAATCCCAAAGTCGCACATCACATTCTCAGTACCCAGCTCCTCAAAATGCCCATCTACCCCCGCGAGCTTCCCAAAAATACCCCGGCTCAGGTTTCCGGCCCAATCCAGCATTTAAGAATGATAGGTTACAAAAGAAGAAAGCCTTCACTCCGTTAGGGGAATCATACGCCAGTCTGTTCCAGAGGCTAAGGACATTGGACATGTTGAAGCCGATTCAAATAAAAATGCCGAACCCTCTCCCAAAGAAGTTTTATCCTTCTCAAAGGTGCGCATATTGCTCGAGTGCCCTGGGGCACGACATAGAGAAATGTTGGAATCTGAAGAGTGCAATTCAAAAGCTTATTGATGCAGGCGACATCGTCGTGCAAAATCCAGATGCAACAAACAC
>NW_017682310.1:0-4807 GCF_001879085.1 Nicotiana attenuata | reverse complement strand
ATAGTCTTGCATGTGTCTAATAGAGAATGTATTGTCTCACATAATATTGGTTTAAGTTTCTCATACAGGTGTGAAGTTTACTAACCAGAGTTTGAGCAGGACAGATACCCCAGGACCGCTGCATTCAGGAGTTGCTTAAGGAGATTTATTTTTATTTTAAGTTATTTTGAGTATGTTTTTTTTATGTCGTCTTTTACTTTCTAGTTTTGTACAATAATGTCAAGTTTTTTTGTTATTTTGCAAAGGCATGGTGTAAACTCAAAAAATCCCAAAAAAAAAAAAAACAAAAGATGTTGCGTTTTATATTTCCGTTATAAGTTTTCTTTAGAATACTAATTCTTGAAATGAAAAATTGAGGTTGTTTCTCCTTTAGGTAATTAATATCTAGGACTTAAAGTGAATTATTTTTATGTTTCCTTTAGTATATTAGGACCAAAATTCAAAAAAAAAGTAAAGAATTTTCTTTTAGTACTTCTTTAAAAGCTTTCCTTAAGGTGTTAATTTCAAAACCCAAAAAGATTTTCTTTTGAGGTGTTTCTTTGGAAAATTAGTGAAAAAAAAAATTCTTTTTATTTTCATTAGAACTTTAGGATATTGTACATAGAAAATAAAAATACTTTATCTTTTGTTTATTATTAGAATTCCTGCTTTAGGCAATCAAAATTTAAAAAAAAAAAAAAGAAGCATTTTGTATTATCTTTTTCATTGCTTGTTTCGAAATCTTGCGTCAGGATATCAAATGAAAATTCGAAATGCTTTTCTTTGGTTTATTGTTCGGACTTCATTTCAGAAAAAAGAATCAAAAAATATTTTCTTCTTGTAGGATTTTTCCTTAATAATTTTCCATAGAGTGTTTATTTCAAAAAGAGAAAAAATATATGAGTTTAGAGTGGTCATTAAGGCAAAAAAAAAAAAAAAAAGAGGAAAAGAAAAAAAAGAGAATGTCGGTTTGTTTACTTTATTCCCGTTTTTGCAAGAACTACGCTCGGTCTGATTCACGCGGGGTCGTGATACGTAGGCAATCTCCATAGGATTCGACCATAACCAAAAAAAAATGAAAAAAAAAAAGAGGAAAAGAGAGGAAAACCCACAAAAGGCAAAAAGGAAAGAACAGAGCGGATAAACAAAACTCAAGAGAGGAAGGAAATAGGAACGAGAGAAGACAAAGGCAAGAGTGAAAAACAAGAAGGAGAACATAAGAAGAAAGAGTTTACAATCGGAAATAAGGAAAAGCCGGGATGACGCATGCGACCGATCAAAAGCCGTTACCAATGTGTTAGTTGCCCTAACGCTACCGTGATGGTTTCATTTTGTTCCAATTCCAGAAAGGTGGTTGGTTTGTGGTTTGAAAGTGGTAACTCTTCTGTACAACACAAGGACAAAAGGCAATGGCAAACAACAAGAGAAGTGAGTTGGTTGATACTGGTGCTCGACAACAGTTGGTGGAACAAGATAATGGGTTGGCTAACGAGGTGCGGATGCTAAGACAACATATGACAGACATGTATCAAGCCTGGATGACTGGGAAGGCGCCACCTCCGCCACCACTAAATTTCCCGGACGCTACCCTTACCCAAACTCCCAACACAATACCAGATGATCCTCCATATTCTCCAGACACGCCCGCTTATCACACTCGTCCCAACTACCCTAGTAGCTCCACTGCTCATCCCTCAGTTACTACTACCCAAAATTGCCCTCCTGTCATATCCCGAGATGAGCTCCATGATAGAAATGAAAAGGTTACAGGAAGAGAAGGACGAGATGGGACGCCCAGAAAGCTGAAAAGCATAGAACTGTCCTTAAGGGACAAGCGAAGAGTGGGAGGCCAGGGTAGCATGACCTGCAAAGAACTGATTGTGCCACATGACACCCGCCTGCCCGCAGGATTCAAAGTACCAAACTTCAACTTGTATGATGGGCGTGGAGACCCGGTAGCCCACCTGAGGGTCTATTGCAACGAAATGAGGATGGTCGGAGAAAACGATGACGTGATGATGGCGTATTTCAGTAAAAGCCTAACTGGGGCAGCTTTGGACTGGCATGGTCGTCAAAATGTCGATGGGTGGCTTACGTTGAGTGACATGGCTCGAGACTTTGTCCGATACTTTCAATGCAAATCAAGCGTTACCCAAGACCGCACCTTGCTATCTAAGATGGAAAAGAGGCCGGAGGAAAGCTTTAATGAGTTTGGGCTCAGATGGAGGGAGCAAGCTGCTCGAGTCAGTCCCCCGATCAGCGAAGAAGAAATGGTTAAGCTTTTTCTACAGGCCCAAGGACCCACCTACTACAGTCATTTGATACCAGCCCTGGGTAAGCCTTTCAATGATGTGTTAAAAATGGGGGAGCTAGTGGAAGAAGGAATCAGGTCAGGCAAAAGCGTGAGCCGTTCGGAAGCCATTCAGAACATACCAGTAAGCTTGGTTGAAAGAAAGAGGAACAGAAAAGACGATCCAATAGGTTTTCTTGATCAACACTTCCAGCCTCGACATCGTCCCCGACGCCACTTCTCTCCACAGAAATCCCAAAGTCGCGTATCATATTCTCAGTACCCAGCTCCTCAAAATGCCCATCTACCCCTGCAGGCTTACCAAAAACACCCCGGATCAGGTTTTCGGCCCCATCCAGCCTTTAAGAATGAGAGGTTACGGAAGAAGAAGACCTTCACTCCTTTGGGAGAATCATATGCCAGTCTGTTCCAGAGGCTAAGAACACTGGACATGTTGAAGCCGATTCAGATAAAAGTGCCGAACCCTCCTCCAAAGAAGTTTGATCCTCCTCAACAGTGCGCATATTGCTCAGGTGCCCTGGGGCACGACATAGAGAAGTGTTGGAATCTGAAGAATGCAATTCAAAAGCTTATTGATGCAGGTGACATCGTCGTGCAAAGTCCAGATGCAACAAACACTGGCCAAGATCCATCTCCTGTGCACAATGAAACGCATATGGTGGGTATGATTGATTGTGAGAATGAGCCGGCAGAAGAAACCCAGAAGCAGTTTACTCAGAACAACGTGATGAAGTCTTGTGACAATTCCAGCAATCTTGGTATGAAATTCAGTGGCTAAGACGCCGTACTTGGTAATTGGGAAGACGCTCCATCTCTTGGAGTTTTGGTGGTTTATTTTGTTGTCATTTCTGTTGTCCGGGTTATTTCAGGGTTGTAATCCGGATATTGTCTTGTGACTCAAACCCTTCTATCCTTTCATTTTTGTCTTGTTTGTCTCGTCGTAGCAGCTTGTGTAGTTTGTTTAGGCTTGTTCAAGGGTTGTAACTCTAATCTAGTTTGCTTGTTTCGTTGTTTAAACCCTTTCACCGTCAGTCTAATGAAATTCCCGCCATTTCTAGTCATTTCTAGTCATTTTATTTAGTTCCCGCCATTTCTAGTCATTTTACTTAGTTCCCTTCTCCCTCTGCAATTCTTTTCATGCTAGTTCTAGTGACGTGACATGCACGCATAATTTTCAGCCTATTTTAAAAGTCAGTTTAGTAATGAAGCAATGAAACAATATTGAAGACGTAAGGACATTCAAGGGAAATAAGTAAAGGCATTTTGAGATCACTTCGCGCCCAAGACAAGCGAAACTGGGGGCAGATAGAACATAAAGAAACACTGTTGAGATGCATCATGCCGCATCGGTTTCAAGCCAAAGGCAGACTACCCCAAGCCTACAGGGACCGCTCATGGTACCGAGACTGTTGTCCAAATGGTTCTGGGTAATTGACAAATGTAGAAGGCAAATGTGTGGATATGGTTAGTAATTCTGGTGCAATAAAAAATGTTACCTATAATTGCGCAGTTTGTACTTGGCATGTTTTGGAGATTGAAATGATGAAGGCATTTTGTTCTGCTATCCAAACACTTTATCCTTTGTTACCCCTTTGAGCCTCGGTTATTTTCTTGCATACCCCTCTTTCGGAATCAATAATAAAACTCGTAATCCCGAGCGGGGAAAGAAAATGGAGAAACAAGAGAAAAACAGTGAAAAAGGAAAAAAGGAAAAGAAAAGAAAGAAAAAAAGAAGAAGAGAAAGGAAGAGAAAAGGGAAAAGAAAGGAAAAAGAAAAAAAAAAGAAGAAAGAGAATAGGGAATAAAAAAAAAAAAAAAAAAGAAAAGAAAAGGAAAGGAAAAGAAATGAAAAGAAAGAAAAGAAAAGTGGAAGAAAAGGAAAGATCGCAACAACGAACGTAGTTTTATCACCTGAACTACGTTTGACTTGATCCCGAAAGGGTACGTAGGCAGCCTCTCTCTGAGGTTCAGTCACACCAAAATAAAATTCAAAAGTCCCCAAGAAAGAAACTGGGGCAGAAGTTGTGGTTGTTGTAAGAAATCTGATTCCGAAAGTTGTAATTTCGAACCCATGTTGAATTGTTTTGAGCCTTTGATACCCTTTCTTCCTAACCCTGTCCAAAAGCCTGCATTACGGTCCAAAGAAAGACCTTCTGATCAATCTTCGAGAGATGCCGAGTAAAGCGAGTAGAGGTGAACCATATCAGGGGCAACACTCCAGTCCAAACAAGGAAAATGAAGAATGAGAGAGTCTTGATGATAAATGCCCTCACGGGCACCATAAGGCAAAGTAAGCTGAGAGAAATAAAAAAGAGAGAGTCTTATTGGTGAAAACCTTCACAGGCACCATAAGGCGATAGCGAGGTGAGAGAAAGACCAAAATGAGAGAGGCTTGATGGTGAAAACCTTTCGGGCACTACAAGTCGAATAAGGATAGTGAATCAGATTGGATAAGCGGAGCATTGAAGCCCAGTTTCACGGTAAAAAGGCACGACAAGAGTTGAACATCAGATTTGC
>NW_017682309.1:4748-10123 GCF_001879085.1 Nicotiana attenuata | reverse complement strand
ACTTTATTTATTTAGTTTTGTTTGTTTCTTTGTATTTATTTATTTTGCTTTTTGTATTTTATTTTGTATTTTTGTATTTATTTATTTTCCGATTTTATAAAATGCTACAATAAAACTAAAAACAAATTGACTCTAACAATTATATTTCCTAATTAATTCTTAAAGAGAAATGCAAACTAATACCACAAAATGCAAAATGGACCATTTTTGTTATTTTCTTAACATTTTGTTTTAATACTAAAATATGAAATTAAATCCTAAATGCAAAAATGCATATTTTTGTATTTTCATATGAATTAAAATGCACAAATAAAAATGCAACAATTACCAAAAAAAAATGCCACAAAATTCACGAAAAATTACAAAATACTAAAGAAATTGTTTTGTTTGAAATTTTTGGAATTATTGCTTAGGGCAAAAATCACGTGCTCACAATTGTCACTTAAATTGGAAAAACTTCCTTTATTATACCCTCTCCTACGGGGTGTAGTAGTCAAAAAGGAGGTGTGACAGCTCTGGCGACTCTGCTGGGGACAAGAACCCAGAACTTTTGTTAGGGTTCAGAATTCGAGCTCAGTTAATTGTTATATTTGACTTTATCTGATTTTGTTACATGTTTGGGCTTAATGTGCTAAATGTTTTACCGCTTTGATATTTGTTGAATTGTATTTAAACTGTTACGAATCTCTTCCTCTCTCTGAGTCTTCTACATCATTGAGAAGGGTGCACTTCGTGTAGCTTCTCTTCTGTTTAGAGTCTTTTCCCATTTAGAACGAGGTTTGGATAAGTTGCTAAGGCGGTGGAGCTTCTGTATCCCCGGTACGCTGCCTCCCCCTCGGCTCGAGTTGTCCGCTCGGGTAAGCCAGGTCTAGACCAATAAACCTAGGGTTTAAACCTAGAAGGACAAAACCTCATGCCGGATCCCTAGTAGGAACATTTGTTTGCATCATGTGCATTTGACTTAGGGGACTCAACACAGGGGTTGGGTCCGTCTAGGACAGGTGACCTGAAATGAAAAGACCATCCTGATGCATCTTACGTGCTACTTGTGCATTCATTTGCTTTGGTTTTGCATGTTGACCGGCTTGTATATAATGAGAGAAAATTGAGAAAAATAGCAGTGCTAGGGCTAAGTGAGGGTAACCACTTGTTTTGAAAAAACCAATGCCCAAAAAGTACCGAAATGCTGCCGGATTTTTGAAAAAATGAAAAGTAAAATATTGAAAAAAGATTGTTCAAAAAATATATTTGGTTTTGCCAAATTTGGCCGAACTACGCTGGTTTGATTCTCACCGGGCGTGAGATACGTAGGCAACCCTCATCGGGTCCAACCTCCCTTTTGTAAAAATAGCCAAAAATATCAAAACTTTTGTGTCAAAATAAGTCGGGTGACGCCATTCTTGTTTAAAATAAGCCGAATGTCCCCAAAAGGGCGCCGGAAGGCTATTTTTGCAAGAACAGCCACCCTGAGTCATTTTTAAATAGTTTGTGGGCACAACCTTAAAATCTCCCTCCGGAAAGTGTTAAAAGGCCGTATTTGCAAAACCGAGTCTTTGTTTTCTTAAATAAAATTTTTTGAAAAATAGCCACTTTTACTTTTATGTCAAATTGAGTCATTAAATAGCCATTTTTCTTTAAATAGCCACATTTTTCCTTTTAGGATGCAATAAGTCATTAAATTCCTTTAAATAAATGTACAGGATGACTACAGTTGAGATTGAAACCTTCTTAGTCCTGAGTGAGATCCCTTTGAAGCTCCACATGTGGTGGAATGACTTGGGGAAAGGTACCAGAGAAACAGTAGTCAAGGTTTTGGGTGGTCTCGTTGGATTGTTGAACATCAAACTAAGGACGGACATTGTTGAAGCACTAATACCTTTCTGGTACCCAACCCGTAACGTATTCCGGTTCTCGGACTTCGAGCTTGCACCCACACTAGAGGAGATTGCGGGATATGCGGGTCTCAACGGAAACCTCAGGAGCAGATACCCATTGGCACCAAGTCCAGTCACCCTCCACAGATTCTTGGACCTGTTGAGCATTAGTCGGGACATTCAAGATAAGCATCTAGCAGAAGGGTGTTGCACACTTCATTTCCTATACCACCGATATGGTTTGACACACGTAGGGAACAAAGATAAATGGGAGGACCGGCGGGGATTGGCTTTCATGGTATCTTTTTTGGGGGTCTGATCTGTCTAAGAAAATACGGTCACATAGACATTGGCCTTGTGGGAATGTTGGATGTTGCTATAAAGAAGTCTAACAGCACGGTGGCTCCCTTGATTGTGGCAGAAATGTATCTAGCTTGGACGTTATGTCGAGAGGGTGTAAAGTTCTTTCAGGGTTGTAATCTGTTGTTACAGTTATGGACACAGGAGCACCTTTGTCATCGCACGGGGTATATGAACTATGGTCTAACTGGGCTAAGTTGTATTGCGGAGTTCGGAACCAGGGTAACAGGTATTGAGTTCCCCGAGGGCACTGAGGCTTGGTTGTCATGCTTGAGATCTTTGACTGCGGATAAAGTTGAATGGGCTTTTGGATGGCTTCCTGCTACTGAAGCTGTATACACATCGGCAGAAGTACCTTATATTCTATTGATGGGCATTCAAAGCATCCAACCCTACGCTCCTTACCGAGTTCTGAGGCAACTAGGAAGATTCCAAATTGTTCGCAATGATGAAGACCTGAGCGGACAAATCATTGAGTTAGGTCCAAAGGCTGTATTTCCGGAAGGAAAAATCCGACAAATATGGAATGAGTGCAGGTACCTTGAGCCTAAGACTATAGTACAGGATCGGGCTAAAGGCGAAGTAGACCCCAAATACTTGACCTAGTTCGACAAAAGGTTTCAGATTTCGAAAAACCTGCCAAAAGGCAACATGTACAACAATTCTCTCACGGAGCCCAGGTAAATTGGGATTGGCTAGCTAAGGAAAAGGAATACCGGGCTAGGATAGGGGCGCTTGAGCAGCAAGTCCGAGATCTTCAATTTGAAAAGAGAGTGCAAGCTGCGGCTGACAAAGGTGACAAAAAGAAATTGACTCAAGAGAATGAGGTTCTTAAAGAGAAAATCCGACAAATGAAAATAGCTGCTAAAAATCAAGAAAGAAGTCAGTCCGATGAGAGATTGATAAATGCGCTGAAAAAGAAGGTCTTAGAGGGCCAAGATGAGTTGGAGAAATCTGAGGGGAATATGGCAAAACACCGGGCACAATGGGCAAAGAAGACAGAGGAAAGAGCCCAATTTGTGCAACAAATGAAAAGAAATTATGAGGGAACCATTGCCAATCCGAAAAGAAAGATGAACACCCTTGAAGATAAGACAGCCTGACAGGACAAAGAATTTCATGCTGAAAGGGATTAGTGCTATAGGCTAATGGCCGAGATGGAAAAAGAAATAAAGCTGTTGCAAGACCATCATTCCATGACTCCCAGGTGTTAGAGGCTCGCAACTAGCAGATAAGCCGACTCCTCCAGGAAAAAGGCCAGATCAGGGAAAGAATTAGAGGCATTGCAGATTATATTGTCATGAAATGTCAGGCCGGCGAAAGAATGGGTCGTACCACTTTCTTTTCTACAGTGATGATATTTGTTCGTCAGGTTACGAACGATTTGGAGCAGTTACAAAGGGGTCTTGCACGCAGGCCCGCGGCGATGCCGAATGATGCCCCGCAGGCCCCAGGATTTGAAGCTTTGATGTATTCCTAGTTATCGAGCCTGTATTTCGCTATTTTGAGTCTGTTTTGCAATTTTTCTTTTTAAGGAAAACAAATAGTCTAGTATCTTTGTAATCAGAGTTTTATTAATGAAAGAGTGAAAATCTAAAAAAAATTATTTCCTTATTTTTGCGTTTATCTGCAAGAACTACGCTTGGTCTGGTTCATGCGGGGGTCATGATACGTAGGCAATCTACATAGGATTCGACCGTAACCAAATAAATAAAGAGAGAAGAGAAAAAGGCAAAAAAAGAAAAAAAAAGAAAGAAAAAAAAGAGGGAAAATAAGAGAGAAAAGCAAAAGAAAAGAGGGAAAGGAAAGAAACAAACAATGGAAAAAAAAGGGAAGAGTGAGAAGATAAAACAAAGAAAAGGCATGGCAAATAAAGAAAAAGGAAAGCCGGGATGACGCATGCAACAAAGCAAAGGCATAGTAGAAACGGTTAACTGCTTAGGTGCATTCATTCCTAAATGTGTGGCTACCTATCTATTAATGCTCTAATCGCTGACAAAGTTGTTGTTGATGATGAGTCCAGGCAGGTGGTTAGTTGACTGGCATTCTGGCAACCATTCCTGCAACACCCGGTCTAAGGACAAGTCGAACATGGTCAACCAGGAGTTAGAGGCAAGCATCGTCGACCCGTCGAGGGAGGAGGAAGAATTGGATGTTAATGCAATGAAGGAGGAGATGCATAAGCTAAAGCAACAGATGGCCAAGATGTATCAAGCATGGGCAAAAAAGGTGCCCGATATTAACCAGAATTCGTTGCCGGCCCATCATGAGACAAATATGATCGAGATAGTGCATAAGGGAGGGGAGCCTAAGAAGCCTTCACAGACCGTCATGATGATTCTGTCCAGTGAGGTCAGGCTGGTTGAAAAGTCAACAAGTGGGAAATCAGTGATCGAGGTTGGGCGGGACGAGACGAGTGAGCCACCTGCGGTAGTCAAGAAAGGGTCCTCAAGTGAGGTTGCAACGAAACAAGAAAAGGGCAAAAGTGGGGTTGCCATGAGTGTCGAACAAGCCTGTCGTGATTGAGGAGGGTGCCCACACAGATCTCGTCATTGTCAAGCCAGGGACAGTGAAGCATCCGGTGTCAGCAGTTCCAAAGCCTATGGTTGTCTTTGATGAGGAGTTGATTTGAGAGTGGGTCAGAACCCGCCTGAGCAATTGAGTTTGATCAATGAGAAAAGAATGGCAGCAGTGTGTCATGGCCAATTGTATAAACAGAGAATGGCAAGAGTATATAATAAAAAGGTGCGTCCACGGAAGTTTGAAGTGGGTCAGCAAGTGTTGAGACGTATCCTTCCACATCAGGCTGAGGCCAAAGGCAAGTTTGCCCCAAATTGGCAGGGGCCATTCATCGTGACAAGAGTGTTGTCCAATGGTGCTTTATATTTGGCAGACATAGAAAGCAAATGTGTTGGAATGGCCATCAATTTTGATGCGGTCAAGAGATATTATGTATGATCTTCTTTGTTTTAATTGTATTTGTTTGTACTTGGCATGTTTTGAAGATTGGAATGATGAAGGCATTTTGTTCTGCTATCCAAATACTTTATCCTTTGTTACCCCCTTTGAGCCTCATTCATTTTCTTTCATACCCCTCTTTCGGAATCAGTAGCAAAGATCAAAAACACAAGCGTGAAACGA
>NW_017682309.1:0-494 GCF_001879085.1 Nicotiana attenuata | reverse complement strand
AAAAAAGAGAAGAAAGGAAAAAGAAATTTTGATAATTGGTCTTGAAAAAAAAAAAGACTAGATTCTGGGCCAATTATGTTGAAGCCCAAATCCCATTCACCTCAAACCCGCCCCAATCATCCATACCCGGCCCATTCTCCACCAAATACACCCACAGACACAAAACAAACAGATGAGCCCTAATCTCTAACACCCCACGCGACTGTTCTTCTTCTCCACAAGAAGAACTCGAATCCAAGCACCAATTCAGTCCAAATTCAGGCGAGTGAATCCCAAATCCTTAACCCACGCGTCCCTCCTTCTCTCATCTTGCCGTTGCTAACGGTCTCTGACGCTAATATTCCCCTCTCCTCTCACTCGCTCAAAATTGAGTTTTAAGTACCTATCCAATAATGGAATATGGATTATGACTGACTCGCTATTCACTCGGTTTTTGGGTCATAATCGTTATGTAGGAGAGATGGCCGAGTGGTTGAAGGCGTAGCATTGGAACT
>NW_017682308.1:9005-10126 GCF_001879085.1 Nicotiana attenuata | reverse complement strand
CCTCGACGCGGCCGCAGTGGATTGCCGCTGAGAGCGTTGATCAAAGTTCAGAGACCCTGCATGTTGAGCCTGATTGAGGAGCGCGGTCTACGTCCAAATTACGCGGCCGCGGTTGATGCCAACGCGGAGGCAGTAACTTTTACGCTGCCCGCGAAATCAAGTCCAAACCTAGCACAAAAGTGAAGAAACGCTACCGCGCTTGTTTTGCGTGGCCGCGAAAGTCCATACGCTGAGGCGCTCAGTATTCCGCTCACAGCGAAACCTCCGTAGGGGTATTTTTGTCTAGTAATTTCATCTGTGTATAAATAGAACTTTTTCACATGTTTAGGTCATCTTTTTGTATGAGGAGCTCGTGAATAGCGTACTTTAACACTTAGAGTAATTTTAGAGCAGCTTTAGCTATTATTCTTAGATTTTATTCTTGTAATCAACTTTTATGGCTTATATTTCATCTCCATCTTTGATTTTTACCTTGATTGTGAGTAGCTAAACCCCTTAGCTAGGGTTGTGACCCAACCCTAGTGTGTGTATTTAATAGGTCTTCAATTTTAGGGCTTAATTGTTTATGGGTTAGTGATATTTAGCTTGATTCATGCTTTAATTATAGAATTGGTGGTTGCAAATACTGATTCATGCCTTTATGACTTAGACTCTTCTTGAGAAAGAGGGACTAAGTCTAGGAAATTTAGGCTAACAAGGAATTGGGGTACATTCAAGAGATTGATAGCCCCAATTAAAGGGTTAAACCTAGAGATAGTAATACCCGACTTGAGCCAATTTTACTTGCATTGTTTGAACACCCAATTGGGCTTGAGAAAGCCAATTAGGGCAAAGTCACTCAAACTACCGATAGGTATAGAGTGAGTAATTATGTGTAAAGGTTATATCATGACCCCATATATAACAAGCTTGTCCTAAATTCTAGACCCTATTAGATACTCGCCTAGGTGTAAGTCACATCCCTAGTGCTTTTTATCAATTGAGAAAAATCCTACAAAAACATTGTACTTAGATTATTTTCAGCAATCAGTAGCATTAAAAGTAGAATAGAAACAAATCCAAGCATGGTTAGAAGTGCAATTAAAAGCAACACGCATAGCTAGATTGGATAGAAACCCAAT
>NW_017682308.1:0-5360 GCF_001879085.1 Nicotiana attenuata | reverse complement strand
CTGCTTTTTGGATGGGCACTCAGGTTACAACCAGATTTTGATTGCACTGGAGGACCAAGAGAAAACCACCTTCACATTCCCGTATGGGACCTTTGCATTCTCACGGATGCCATTTGGTTTGTGTAATGCATCGGCTACCTTCCAGCGGTGTATGATGGCTATCTTTACGGACATGGTGGAGGACTTCTTGGAAGTGTTCATGGATGATTTTAGTGTTGTGGGTGACTCCTTTGAAGAATGTTTGGGTAATCTTGACAAGGTGCTAGCCCGATGTGAAGAGACAAATCTTGTGCTTAACTGGGGAAAATGCCACTTTATGGTTGAGGAGGGCATTGTCCCCGGCCATAAGTCTCCAAGCACGGTATTGAGGTGGACAAGGCGAAGATTGAAGTGATTTCAAAACTTCCTCCCCCTACTTTCGTCAAGGGGGTTAGGAGCTTTCTTGTTCATCAAGGACTTCTCAGAGGCGGTGAATCCCTTGTGCAAATTATTGGAAAATGATGCAAGGTCTGTGTTTAATGAAGAGTGCATGCAAGCTTTTGAACTTCTCAAGTACAAACTGACAACCACTCCCATTATTACCGCACCCAATTGGAGCTTACCCTTTAAGCTTATGTGCAACGCAAGTGATGTTGCGGTAGGAGCGGTCTTGGGGCAAAGGGTGAACAAGATGTTTCACCCGATGTACTATACAAGCAAAACTATGAATGATGCCCAGGTTAATTATACGGCGACGAAAAAAGAGTTGTTAGCCATAGTGTTTTCCATGGAAAAGTTTAGGCCTTATCTCATGGGTGCCAAAGTGATTGTTCATACTGATCACGCGGCACTCCGTTACTTAATGACAAAGAAGGATTCTAAGGCTCGGTTGATGAGATGGGTTCTATTGCTTCAAGAGTTTGACCTTGAAATTATTGATCAAAAATGGTGTGAAAACCAAGTGGCGGACCACTTGTCCCACTTGGAGGAGGAGGGGAGGCCCCATAATGGCCTCGAAATTAATGATTCGTTCCCGGATGAATAACTCCTCTCCGTATCTTTGAATAGTATGCCTTGGTTTACCGATGTTGCTAACTTTCTTGTAATAGGCATTGTCCCGTGTGAGCTCTCTTCTGACCAAACGAAAAAGCTTAATCGGTATAGCTTGGATTACTACTGGGACGAGCCTTATCTTTTCAAGATTTGTAATGATGGTGTGATCCGGAGATGTGTTCCGGAAGAGGAGCAAATGAGTATTTTTTATGCTTGCCATTCCTCGCCCTATGGTGGTCATCATGGTGGGGCGAGAACTGCTTCAAAGGTTCTCAGCTTTGGTTTTTATTGGACTACATTGTATAAAGATGCTAGTGAGCTTGTGAAGAGATGTGATGAGTGTCAGAGAGCTGGTGGAATTTCCAAGAAGGATGAAATACCTCTCATCACTATTCTTGAGATTGACATTTTTTACATGTGGGGCATTGACTTCATGGGACCTTTTGTGAGTTCATGTGGTAACATGTACATTCTGGTTGCTGTTGATTATGTTTCCAAGTGGGTGGAAGCTGTGGCTTTTCCCAACAATGAGGCACAGAGTGTAGTGGCTTTCTTAAAGAGAAATATTTTTACAAGGTTTGGCACTCCTAGGGCGATCATCAGTGATGGAGGTTCTCATTTCTGTAATAGGGCATTTGACACTTTGCTTGCAAAGTATGGTGTCGGTCACAAGGTATCAACCCCTTATCATCCTCAGGCTAGTGGGCAAGTTGAGGTCTCCAATAGGGAGATAAAGAGCATATTGTCAAAAACTGTCAATGCAAATATGACTGATTGGTCAAGGAAACTGGATGATGCTTTGTGGGCTTACAGGACTGCATACAAGACTCCAATTGGTATGTCTCCATACAGGTTGGTATTTGGGAAAGCGTGCCATCTTTCGGTTGAGTTAGAACATAAGTCCATGTGGGCGCTGAAGAAGTTAAATCTTGAGTGGGATGTTGCAGCAAATCTCCGGGTAGAGCAACTTAATGAACTAGATGAGTTCCGGTTTCATGCCTATTCTAGCTCGTCCTTGTTTAAGGACAGGATGAAGTACTTGCATGACAAGTATGCCCGGAGCAAGGAATTCAAGGAAGGTGATTTGGTTCTTCTATTCAACTCTCGGTTACGACTATTTCCGGGAAAGCTCAAGTCAAAATGCAGTGTCCCTTTTGAAGTGGTGAATGTAACTCCGTTTGGTGCTCTTGATTTGAAAAAAAAAATGGTGAAATCTTCCGAGTTAATGGGCACCGAGTGAAGCACTATCTTGGCAAGTTTGATGATAGCCACGTGGTGGTAATGATCCGTCTCAAGTAATTGATGGTAACCTGCATCGTGTCGCGACGTTAAATCAGGAACTTCTTGGGAGGCAACCTATGTGTTTTTCTTTCTTTTTGATTTTCTTCTTAGCCTAGGATTTGTTTTGGACTAACTGGTTGTGAAGTTTGTGTAGTAATTATTTATTTGTGCAGGACTAATACTGGAAAAAAATTTGGTTAAGTGTGTAACTGGACCGCTGACCGCGCTCAAAATTTCGCGGTCAACGGAAGCTTTTTCACGGGGGCGTGATTCTGTAGCGGACACAGACTTGAAAATTCCAAAATGTAACCTCTCTGAAGTTTCAATCGCGTCCTCGGTGGAATTTTTGCGGTGAGCGGACTTGTTCCGCGGCCGCGCCCACTTTTCCGCTCTCAGCGGTGTTATTGATCTTGCCACTCTTTAAAATAGCCAAAAGCGCGGACCGCAGTGGAATTCCGCGACCGCGCCAGGTAAGTTGGTTTGGGCTCTCAGGGTTTTAGTATAAATGGGAGGGCCCTCCTCCTTTTACCCTTTTCGCGCCATTCACTCTCACAAGAAATAGACTACTTTTCATCGTCCTCTAATCTGATCCCATTATCATAGCATTAATCAGGAATTAGTTTCTACCACAAAATCAAACAACTGGTATGTTCAAATCATCGCATTGTTATTATATTTTTGCTTTTCTTTTCTTTTAGTTTTAACTTTCTTTTGATTAGAGTTTGGTTACTTCCCATAAGCTAAACATAGATGCTAAAACATTCATGTGGGTGTTTGTTGTTCATGCATAATAGGAGATAGGGTTGTTCATTATGCCGATTATTGCTAAAAAAAATGAAACCCTAGGTCTAAGAGAAATCAAGAAAAAATGCCCGTCTGGTTTGGAATTTCGTAGACAACGGTCCAAATTACGCTGTTCGCGTTCATGTTTGTGAGAACTGAGTTACTGGTAATTCCGCGGACGCGATGCTTTTTCCGTGGTCCGCGGTTGCCTTTTCACGGCCGCGTCCCTTTTTTGCGGTCAGCGTTATTGAATCAGAGAATTGATAAGTTGGGTCCGCGGCCGTGTTCGTTTTTTCGCGAACAGCGGTGCAGCTTTCGCTGCCGCGCCCAAAATTCTGCTGTCAGCACTGGTCAAGCTTCAGAAACTGGGTAGTCTGAACCCCAGTCTTTCGCGGTCGTGACTCAATTTTTGCGGATAGCGGTAGCCAGTCCCCGGTCGCGTACCTTTTTCCGCTGACAGTGGTTCACTATGCTATAAATACTATAATTATTTATTTGTTTCATCTGATACTCACTTAACTACCAATACTAATGAGCTTTCAATGATTGTGTATGCAGACAATAGTCCGATCTAGAGGCGGAAGTGATAAACCAAAAGGGAGGGTATAATCCTCTCGAGGTAGGGGAAAAGGAGGACAAAGAAGGACCAAGTTACCACTAGCGGTCTAGAAATCTATAAGGAAAATGCGGGCAACCATCAAAGCTGTAGACAAAGCCGCATCCCATTCTGAAGGTAGTGAGTATGTCCTTCCGGGGAAGTTTCGGAAGGAGACTCGGTGCCAACCCATGTTCCCGCAGACTTTCAAGGGAAATTCTAGTTGTGAGACGAGCATACACCCTCTTCTTCTGTTGAGTCGTCTGATGGCTCAGAGAACAGTAGTGAGGCTTCAGCATCGGTTTACCCACCTGCTACACCTTTGGCCTTACCAGCGGATCCTATTGATGTGGATGCTGAGATCCCGGACGACGGGAGGGGTGGTGATACCCAGACAGGGGGTTGGTGAGATCAAGGAACCCTGTGGTGTGGCAAGAACAATTTGTGAGTGAGAAAGCCTACCACAAGTTTCGGGAGTGGTGGCCTCAAAGGTCACTTACACTTGAGAGGGTGTTCATTGAGCGAGATTTGCTACCACACAACCCTAATGTCAAGAGGTAATTCAACAAGAGAGTGGGGTGGAAGTTCTTCACCAGCAACTTACCAGATGCCAATGAACATTTGGTTAAGGAATTCTATGCAAATGTTGCCCATATAAAAAAGGGCACGTATTTGACCAAAGTCCGCAACAAGAAGATTATGTTTGATGGCAAGACTTTAAATGACTATAGTGGGTTCAACGACAAGGATGAGTCCCTGTATCTGGAGAAGGTGGCTATGGATGAGTTTGCCCGCCCTTGTCTTGCATCGGTGATTGCTATTCCTGGGACTACTCCAGCTTGGCTAACACCCGAGGGCACGATCTACAGGAACACTCTGAGCTTTGAAGCGAAGGGGTGATCTACTTTTGTGTGCATCCGATTAGACCCTACTACACATGACAGTGATATGCCGGTCTCCCGGGCTATTATTGTGGGGGCTATCATGGCGGTGTACGCGATCAACATCAGGAATATTATGGCCAAGGTGATTAACAGATCGTTTGGTAAAGATGAGAGTTCATATCCCTTCCCAAACTTCCCCACCATGTACCTAGAGGATCAGGAAGTAGAGGGAAGGGCCTTTGACACCAAAGTGAAACCAAAGAGGCCATTTTCCTAGTATAGCCTTCAGGGTCCGGACAACCCCAAGTCTAAGGGAAAAGCCACCACTTCCACCGGCCACTCTAAAGAGCTAGGGATGGTGGCCACTAGTTCTGAGCCTTCCACTGCCATGCTACATCCTCCCTCCGGCCTATCTGCTTCTATTCCTATTTCAGTGCCTTCTTCATCAGCATACCCTCTGACTGCACTACGGGTTAATCAGACTCTATCCAGCATCAACAACTGGATGCAGGCAGCTACATCAAAGCTGTCTGTCCTATCCAGCGCAGCGGCAGCTCAGTCAGTTCCGGCACAGCCTCAGGTGCCTGCTTCAGTGGAGGAATCACTAAAGAAGCTGCTAGACAACCAAGAGAAGCTCCTGGACAACTAGAAGCTTATCATAACCACTTTGAATGCACAAGGAAAAGCAATCAAGGACCTGGGCAAACAAACGAAGAAGATGAAAAAGACTCGGGCCTCAAAGGAGTCAGTAAAGCTGCTGAGGAAGGAGGTTGAGAAGATTGCAT
>NW_017682307.1:0-10127 GCF_001879085.1 Nicotiana attenuata | reverse complement strand
TAATTGTTACCTTGTTCAATTGCCGGTAATCAATGCACATTCTCATTGTGCCATCCTTCTTCTTCACAAACAGAACCGGCGCACCCCACGGTGACACACTAGGCCGAATGAACTCCTTGTCTAGGAGTTCCTGAAGCTGCTCCTTCAATTCTTTCAACTTCGTTGGTGCCATACAATATGGCGGAATAGAAATGGGCTGAGTGCCCGGCACCAGGTCAATACCAAAATAAATATCCCTGCCGGTGGCATGCCCGGCAGGTCTGCAGGAAACACATCGGGAAAATCCCTCACAACTGGAACAGAATCGATACTAGGAGTCTCAGCTCCAACATCCCGCACAAAAGCTAGATATGAAAGACAACCCTTCCTAGCCATACACTGGGCCTTCAAGAAAGAGATCACTCTACTAGGAACACAATCATTCACACCACGCCACTCGATCCGCGGTACACCCGGCATAGTAAAACTAGCATTAACTTATCAATAATGCGTTGATCATCTCCTTTAATGAACGATTCTTCTTTCTGCAATCCCATTGGATTAGGGCGTGTAAGGGCCGTTGTTTGATGAATAATTCCATATTCTAAACATATTTGTTCAAAAGGTAGATTCATATTCACACCCTATCACTTCTATCATTTTGATTTTNTGACCTGTCTGCCCTTGTTTCCCGAAATCCCCCCACCAGATGTGGAGTGACCAGTGGAATACTGATACATAACCGTTACCGGTAAATTCTGAACAATGCTTCATTCTGTCATTAGTTTTAAATTAGGATGGGCTGGGGTTAAACATGCGAGTTTTGTTTGAAAACTGATCAGTAAAAGTTTATTTTTGCAAAATTCAATTTAAAACAATTACAGCTTCTTTTGCAAATACGACCCTTCAGCACTTCAGAAGGGAAGATTTTAGGGCTATGTTTGCTAAGTAGCAAAAAATTGGAAAAAAGGACCATAGGTGGCTATTCTTGCAAAAACGGCCTTCCAGCGTCCCGTCGGGACATTTCTGGCTATTTTGACAAAAACGACATCACCTAACTTTATTTTTGACAAAAATGATGACATTTTCATATTTTTTGTTATTTTTGCAAAAGCGGGGCTGGACCTGATGAGGGTTGCCTACGTATCCCACGTCTAGTGAGAATCAAACCCGCGTATTTCGGTAAGTTTTGACGCAACTGGAAAATATGACTTATTTTTAAATGACTTTTTCTTTTTTTTTTTTCAAAATTTCGACAGAGTTTCGGGATAATTTGAACACTGGGGTTTTCAGAAACGGATGATTTTCTCTCTCCTACCTCAATCTTGGTTTTTCTTGATTTTTCTTCCCTATTCTAGAAGTCGGTCAACATGCAAGCCGAAGCAAATAAATGCATAAGTAGCATGTAAAATGCATCATGATGGTCTTTTTATTTCGGGTACACTTGTCCTAGACGGACCCAACCCCTGTGTTGAGTCCCCAAAGTCAAATGCACGTGATGCAAACAAGCATTCCTACTAGGGATCCGGCATGAGATTGTATTATTCTAGGTTTAAAACCTAGGTGTATTGTTCTAGACCTGGCTTACCGGAGCGGACAACTCAAGCCAGGGGGAGTGAGGTAACGTACCGGTAACCAAAAAGCCATCCGTCTTTGTAACTGATCCGATCCTCGTTCTAAATTAAGGTATGACACTAACAGAAAAGAAGTCACGCCAGCGTGCACTTCCCAGAAGATTTAGAAGACTCAGAGAGAAGAAGGGTTTCGTAACAGTTTATATACAGTTGACACTATATCAAAGCGGTAAAAATGGCATTTAGCACATTAGGCCCAAACAAGTAGTATCAGGTAATAAACAAAACCCAAGTATAACTGTTATTCTAAGCTCGAATTCTGAACCCTAAACCAGAGATTCTGGGTAGGATCCCCGGTAGAGTCGCCGCAGCTGTCACACTTCCTTTTTTCCGAAAGGGATAGGGAGTTTTTCCAATTAAAGTGACATTAAGAGAAATGGAATTATTTATTTAAAATCAGAGTCTCCACTTAGGATATTTATGGTGTCCCAAGTCACCGATTTATTTTAAATCCCAAATTGAGGAAGTTTTGACTTCGTTTTATAGTCCGTGAAACACAGAAATTGGGGTAAGGAATTCTGTTAACTCGGGAGAAGGTGTTAGGCATTCACGGGTTTCGTGGTTTTAGCACGGTCGCTCAACTATTAATAATTGGCCTAAATACCTGATTTATTATATATTTAAAACCTATTGTGCATTTCTAACCTTTTAACCGCTTTTAATTATTTATGGAATGTGTTTGAACAAGTCGCGATGTTGCGCACTCGTTTGTTTTGTACACATTGTGAATTGTGTCGCGGGAACCGTACCCACAATCTACAACACATTTAATTTTATTATTGTTTGAAGTTACGGTCGAGTCACGTGAAACGTGCACCCAAATTTTGGGAATTATGTATCACAACTACACCACGGGAACCGTGCCCGTAGTTGTGATGATTTAACTACGCGCATAAAGCAAACTGCAATGTTTGTGACTTATCTCCTAATCTAATTTGAGATTCTTGTAAGGCCATGAATTATGGATTGAAACTATTGTGGATAAGCTCATAGGTATTAATTAATTCTTATCATTTGGACCCTTGATGCTCTAGAATTCAATTAAATTCAAATTCTAAGTGTGAGGGACAGGCCTGGCAACGCTAGCAACCAGGCCCAAGAGAGCGATTCATATCAATGAAGCTCCAAGGCTCCATCGTTGACAAACAGAACTTGGCCTCTAAACTGTTGGGCCATGTAGTTGTAGAGTCCAGTGGACTCCAAATCCATACAAAGGCTCAAATCAAAATTTAGGGGTGGGAGAATCAGAATACATTTCAACCATAAATCTTAATAGAATTATTAAACTACGCATATGAGTGAATGAGCCATCATTTTTCATGAAGGGAACTTTAACAAATAGATACTAAATTCAAACAAATGACCAAATCATACTTAATTACTCCATTGAGACATGCCTATCTAATATTCAAAAATACAGTCAATTTGATGTACAAAAATCAGAATTCGAGTCTTAAAATATCACCTACTTCTATTACAATTTTCCATGACTTTGCTAACTAATGAATACTTTCCAATTTAGAGTTGTCTAACCACACAAATTTTAATCCGCAACAGGAAGTAATCAATCTTCAGCATACTACCAGTGACAGAATTCCATTCCTTGGCATTAACACTTTGTTGATTTGGCCAACTAGTGGCTGAATCAGCAAATTATAGCCATGTGATCAGTAGCAACTAACTTCAATATTCTCAAATTGTCACGAGATCATTTATCACACATGCAGAAAACTATGACAACTTTATTTTTAGAGCTATTTGCTAGATCTGCAAGATTTGAACAAACTTCAAATATCATTTAAGACTAACAATTAGTTCAACAGTCAATGATACATGCTTAGTTGATAAAATTAATTCACATAAGTGTTGTATTTTAAAACTACTTTACTATTTCCATCATTACTTGAGGTGGGAAACACATCTAAGATAATACATGGAGAGAAAACAGTGCAGCAATACTCATAAATCAAACAGAATAATAACACTTGATCATTCAACAAAATGTAGCAACATAAGGAAAAGCTTAGTACTAACCTAACTGGAAACAGAAAGCCAAGAGATAGACCAAGGAAGAGTTTGATTCAAACCAAAACCCAACCAGCAAGAAACAAGGACAGAATCAACAGCTTAAACCAAAGATCTCACAGCTTAAAAACCATTTGAAAATCCCAGAATTCAAGTCTTTGTATGTGTGCTTTTCTATGATGAGTGAATAGGCAGAAAGTTCAAGGTATTCTTGGATGTATGCTAAATATTAGCCATGTGACTAATTCAGAATTCAGAGAGAGTTTTTGTGTCCAAAAATCTGTCTATATTTTAGAGAAAATGCTGAGTGATTAATGTGTGTGAATGAGGGAGTGTGAGTCCCTTTTTATAGAAGGTGAGAGTGCAAGATGATAGGAATGAGAGAGGGGTGTTGGAATATTCTGGAGCTCCCTAGAAATCAGGGAAATAGCATCTTCTGTAACAGAAAATGGGATAGCTGTCCATTAAGATATTTACTCATATTTTCCTAACCCTTTTACTTCTAATTTTAACCCTTTTAAACCCAATATCTGATTTAATTAAGTTATTTTATTACATTTTAGTCATTTTTCTCTATTCTATAAACTTCTCAAGTAGTTTTAGATAAGGTTCTTTCAAATTCAATTCCTAAACTACCATGCAAGGTCCCTGTATTTAACCCAATCATTCAAGACTTAGGCCAAATTACCGACAAGCTTAGGCCCAAACTAAATGGGTCTTTATTGTCAAGCCCAGCAAACCACTAAGTGTCACGCCCCAACCCCGGTCGTGATGGCGCCCAACACACTGCTAGGCAAGCCTAACCGACTAACAACCTCAACCCGTCTTCTTATAAGGTTCATTATCAGCTAACACAGTTAAAATGCCAAATTACCATAATAAAAGCCTGGACCAAGAGTTAAATATGTGGAAATTCAAATGATAATACTACTACATAGCCCGAACAGATTCGGTGACACAAGTCTGAGCCTCTAATACAAGTTTATCAACTTAATACATATCAATCTAGGGAATGCGGATAAAACAAAAGGGTAGAAGGGAGAGATCAGGGCTGCGGACGCCATGCAGCTACCCCGATGCTCCCGGATATGCGCTACTCAACTGAAAATCCTCACTCCGCCTCAGATGCACCTGGATCTCCACGCAAGGTGAAGGGAGTAATGTGAGTACTCCGACCCAGTGAGTAACAAGCATAAATAATGACTGAGGATAAGAAATCACGGAGAAACACAGAGTAATCTATAATGCGGCAGTTTGAAACAAGTAATATGGAAGCAATAAACCAACAGAAACGAAATATGATAATTCTACAACAAGTAAGCAGTTAAGTGATAGACAATAAAAGAAAATCAACACATAGAACGGTACCCTATAGTACCCGCTGCGGCGTGCAGCCCGATCCACATATTTATCGTCGACGGCGCTCACTGGGGGTGTGCAGACTCCGGGAGGGGCCCCTTACGGCCCAAGCGATATAACAAGCCATCTCGTGGCACCAATCTAGGCCCTCGGCCTCATATCAATATCAGTATAACACTGTTGCGGCACGCAGCCCGATCCCATAGTATCCTCACATCTGGCCCTTGGCCATACTCAGTCCAAAAATCATATAAGCCCCTCGGGCATTAGTAAAACAGTAGTTCTCAGCCCAAAACATCATTTAACATATCATTTTAGTTTCAACAACCGAGTAAAAGTGGTTGAGTTGTAAAACAGTAGAAAACAGTACGACTCAGTTCAAGTAGTAAATCAAAACAGTGAGGAAGTAGTGATAAAAACTCCCCGAATGGTTCAAATAGTTGGCACGAAGCCAAAATATGGTAATCAGTCCAAATAATGATGATGTCAATTAAGCTTCATTCAAATACGCGGTAAAAGCATCACTCGGGACGGACCAAGTCACAATCCCCAATAGGAAACGACCCCACGCTCGTCATCAAGCGCATGTCTCACCTCAATATAGCACTACGATGTGCAAATCCGGGGTTTCAAACCCTCAGGACATCATTTACATTCATTACTCACCTCGAACCGGCTAAAGCTCTAGCTCGCTATGCCCTTGCCTCTCAAGTCGGCCTCCTCGCGCGTAGAATCTGACCAAAACCAGAACGAATACGTCACAATAGGCTAAAGGAACAAAACCCAAGCGAAAACAATCGAAAAATATCAAAAATCCCGAAATTAGCATAACCCGAGCCCCGGGCCCACTTCTCGGAACTCTCAAAATTTTCACATCAATGGATTCCTTATCCTTCCACGAGTTCATACATATCAAAAACTCTCAAATCCGACCTCAAATGGCCCTTCAAATCCCAATTTAAAATCTCAAAATCCCAAGCCCTAGTTCTTCCATTTTTAGCTAAATTTCCATGAATTTCTAGGTTAATTTCACAATATAATCACGTTTTTGGTTCATGGAACTTACCTCCAATCACTTCTCCTTGAATGCCTCTTTAATTTCCCTCAAAGAGCTCTCAAAATACTCAGCTATGGTGGAAAAATGGCTAAAACTCGCGGATGAAATGTTTAAAAACCTCACTGCCCTGTCCTGTAATTCCTTCATCGCGATCGCGGCCAAGGCCTCGCGATCGCGAAGGGAAAAATTCCAAGTTTCTAAAACTACACTATGCGAATGCGACAGGGGCTCTGCGAATGCGAAGCTTCCACTCACAAAGCTATGCGAACGCGTGACCATACACGCGAACGCGAAGAGTAATAACACTGGACCCCAAAACTCTTATACGCGAACGCGGACAATACAATGCGAATGCGAAGCACCACATCAACACCTTCCGCGAACGCGGACCCTCAACCGCGAACGCGAAGAGCAAAACACCCGCCCTCCAAAAACCTTCTACGCGATCGCAAGGGACCTCACGCGATCGCGAAGACCAAAATTGTCTGCAACTGCTGCTGAAATTTTCTGCAATCTTCAAAGTCTCAAAACTTCTCGTTAGCCATCCGAAATCACCCTGAGGCCCCCGGTCTCAACCAAAAGTGCCAACACATCCTAAAACCTCATTCAAACTTGTTCCAATCATCAAAACACCTCAAACAACACCAAATCCATCAATTCACATCGAATTCAAGCCTAAGTTTTCTAAAAACTTCCGAAACACGCTTTTGATCAAAAACCCAACCAAACCACCTCCGAATGACCTGAAATTTTACACACGTATCCCAAATCACATAATGAAGCTACAACATCTCTCAAAATTCCATTCCGACCCTCGGATCAAAATCTCACCTATCAACCGGAATTCGCCAAAATACTAACTTCGCCAATTCAAGCCTTATTCTACACCGGACATCCAAAACCACTTCCGATCACACTCCTAAGTCACAAATCACCTCCCGAAGCTAACCGAACCATCGGAACTCGCATCCGAGCCCTCAAACTCATAAGTCAACGTCCGATTGACTTTTCCAACTTAAGCCTTCTTAAAAGAGACTAAGTGTCCCATTTCTTACCAAATTCACTCCGAACTCAAACCAATCAACTCGACCACATAAAAACACGGATAAAGAAGCATAAAGAAGCAAAAATAGGGGAAATGAAGCGGTAACTCATGAGACGACTGGTCGGGTCGTCACATCCTCCCCAACTTAAACAAACGTTCGTCGTCGAACGAGTGAAGAAACATACCTGAAGCCTCAAATAGGTGAGGATATCTGCTCTGCATCTCCCGCTCGGTCTCCTAGGTAGCCTCCTCCACGGGCCGACCTCTCCACTGCACCTTCACTGAAGCTATATCCTTCAACCTCAACTTTCGAACCTGACGACCCAAAATAGCCACTGGCTCCACATCAAAGGTCAAATCATCATCCAACTGAACCGTGCTGAAATCAAAAACATGAGACGGGTCCCCAACATAGTTCCGGAGCATAGAAACATGAAATACCGGGTGCACACTCGACAGGCTAGGTGGAAAAGCAAGCATATAAGCCACCTCCCCAATCCTCCTAAGTACCTCAAAAGGCCCAATGAACCGCGGACTCAACTTCTCTTTCTTTCCAAATCACATAACACCCTTCATGGGCGAACCTTCAGCAAGACCTTCTCACCAACCATGTAGGACACATCTCGAACCTTCCGGTCCCCATAACTCTTCTGACACGACTGCGCTGTACGAAGTCTCTCCTGAATCACCTTCATCTTCTCTAAGGCATCCTAAACCAAATCTGTCCCCAATAGCCGAGCCTCACCGGGCTCGAACCAACCAACTGGGGATCTACACCGCCTCCCATATAATGCCTCATACGGAGCCATCTGAATTCTTGATTGGTAGCTGTTGATGTAGGCAAACTCGGCAAGCAACAAGAACTCATCCCATGAACCTCCATATTCAATAACACAAGCACGCGACATGTCCTCCAATATCTGAATAGTACGCTTGGACTGTCCGTCCGTCTGAGGATGAAACGCTGTGCTCGACTCCACCTGAGTACCTAACTCTCTCTGCACGGCTCTCCAAAACTGCAAAGTAAACTGAGTACCTCTATCTGAGATGATGGAAACCGGAACACCATGCAACCGAACAATCTCCCGGATATAAATCCCTGCCAACCGCTCTGAAGAATAGGTAGCACACACAGGAATGAAGTACGCAGACTTGGTCAACCGATCCACAATCACCCAAATAGCATCAAATTTCTTCGAAGTCCGAGGAAGTCCAACAACAAAGTCCATAGTGATCCTCTCCCACTTCCACTCGGGAATAACCATCTGCTGAAACAAGCCACCCGGTCTCTGATGCTTATATTTCACCTGCTGACAATTGAGATACCGAGCTACAAATCCCACAATATCTTTCTTCATTCTTCTCCACCAATAGTGCTGCCTCAAGTCCTGATACATCTTCGCGGCACCCGGATGAATAGAATACCGCGAGCTATGGGCCTCTTCCAGAATCAACTCTCTGCGCCCATCCGCATTGGGTACACAGATCCGACCCTGCATCCTCAATACACCGTCATCACCGATGGTCACATCTCTGGCATCATCATGCTGAACTCTGTCCTTAAGGACAAGCAAATACGGATCATCATACTGGCGCTCTATGATGCGATCATATAAGGAAGACCGAGAAACCATACAAGCCAATACCCGACTGGGCTCCGAAATATCTAATCTCACCAACCGATTGGCCAAGGCCTGAACATCAACTGCAAGGGGTCTCTCCCCAACTGGAACATACGCCAAACTCCATATACTCACTGCCTTTCGGCTCAAAGCATCAGCCACTACATTGGCCTTTCCCGGATGATACAGAATAGTAATATCATAATCCTTAAGCAACTCTAGCCATATCCGCTGCCTCAAATTAGGATCCTTTTGCTTGAACAAATGCTGCAGACTGTGGTGATCAATGAATACCTCACAAGATACGCCATACAAGTAATGCCTCCAAATCTTCAATGCATGAAGTATGGCAGCCAACTCCAAATCATGAAAAAGGTAGTTCTTCTCATGAGGCTTCAACTGACGAGAAGCATAAGCAATAACTCTACCCTCCTGCATCAATACACAACCAATCCCAACTCTTGAAGCATCACAATATACGGTATATGAACCTGAAGCTGATGGCAAAACCAATACTGGAGCTACGGTCAAAGCTGTCTTGAGCTTCTGAAAGGTCTCCTCACACTCGTCCGACCATACAAATGGAGCACCCTTCTGAGTCAACTTGGTCAAGGACGATGCAATAGATGAGAATCCCTGAACAAACCGGCGATAATAGCCTGCCAACCCAAGAAAGCTATAAATCTCTGTGGCTGAGGACGGTCTAGGCCAACTCTAAACCGCCTCTATCTTCTTTGGATCAACCTGAATACCCTCGTTGGACACCACGTGTCCCAAGAAAGCCACCGAGCCGAGCCAAAACTCACACTTGGAGAACTTTGCATAAAGCTTCTCCTCCCTCAATCTCTACAATACAACTCGCAAATGCTCCGCGTGCTCTTCCTGAATACGCGAGTACACCAGAATATCATCAATGAATACAATAACGAACGAATCCAGATAAGGCCGAAATACACTGTTCATCAAATGCATGAACGCTGCTGGGGCATTGGTCAGCCCAAAAGACATGACAAAAAACTCATAGTGACCATATCTAGTCCTGAAAGCAGTCTTAGGAATATCTGAATCCCTGATCTTCAACTAGTGATAGCCCGAACGGAGGTCAATCTTGGAGAGCACCCTCGCTCACTGAAGCTGGTCAAATAAATCATCAATACGAGGCAGGGGATACTTGTTCTTAATTGTTACCTTGTTCAATTGCCGGTAATCAATGCACATTCTCATTGTGCCATCCTTCTTCTTCACAAACAGAACCGGCGCACCCCACGGTGACACACTAGGCCGAATGAACTCCTTGTCTAGGAGTTCCTGAAGCTGCTCCTTCAATTCTTTCAACTTCGTTGGTGCCATACAATATGGCGGAATAGAAATGGGCTGAGTGCCCGGCACCAGGTCAATACCAAAAT
>NW_017682306.1:0-10127 GCF_001879085.1 Nicotiana attenuata | reverse complement strand
AACTCGAGATGCAGAAAAGGTGGCAGGGCTAGTCTACCGGGACTCCCGCCTAATCGGGAATGGCGTAGCCTTCCAGTTTTGGAGTTTAGCATCTGGTCCCATAGAGCATCTCAGCGGTGCTAGTCCCTTCCCCTGGCTGAACCATGTTGGTTTCATAAAGCATTTATCTCATAACTCCACATATATCTTCGACTTCCTCAGCTGTGAACAACTCATCATCCCTTTCCTTTCCATACTTGGTCTTGACAAAAGTATCGTAGAGATATGGCAATGGCTGTGGCAGAACCCATCCTTCTTTCTTTCTTTCCTCGGCCCATTTCTCATCATCTGGGGTAGGGTGGAAGCCTACTCCGAAGAACTTTTCTGCTATGGGTAGAGTTACCGGCTCAGATATTCCTTGTAAAGCTTTTCCCAACCCTTTTCCTGGCTTGAAACCATGTCTAATCATTTCTCTGGCCACCATGATTGAAGCATTAGATAGGAAAGGCTGAGGACAAGGATTTCCCTCCTCGTGCTGATCTGCTACCACAATCTAAAGGCTTGATAAACAATATGCTCACTTCCTTCCCTTGCCTCCAAACACGGGATAGATGGATCACGATAAATGGACTGCTCGTCTTCTCCGTGGACCACGATTTCCTGGTCTTCATACTCAAATTTTACCATTTGGNTGGTATTTTGACCGGGATTTGGAAAGAAAAGCTCCACGGTTTTTGGCCGGGAGATCCTCGGTTTTTTTGGCCGGGATTTGGAAAGAAAAAGCTCCACGGTTTTTTGGTCGAGAGATCCTCGGTTTTTGGCCGGGATTTGGAAAGAAAAAGCTCCACGGTTTTTGGCCGGGAGATCCTCGATTTTTTTTTTTGGCCGGGATATTTAAGGAATGGGACCCTATGCTACCATGATTTGTTTTTCTTTTGGGATTTTCATTTTATTTTATTTTTTTTCTTTTTCTTTTCTTTTGTTTTCCTCTTTATATGCTTTCCTTTTGTTTAGCAAAACACATGAAAGAAATTTGGGGAGGAAACTTCCTTTTTGGTCGCTTTCCTAATGCAAAGCTGTTTCAGCGCTTGCGCATTTCATCTCCTTTTGGATTACACCTGCTTCTTGCATGGTTGCTTTGAATTAGACCTGTTTTCAACAAAGAACAATTTGTTAGTTTGAAACGGTGGTTGGTTTTGTGGCCTTGATCATCTCAATTGCTTGATCCCAGCCCCATTTCCACTGAGAACTTTGCTGCTCGTTTGCCTTGAGGGTGAATCTCTTTTCAAACCGACCGGGTTCAACCTTCAGGATTCCATTATGACTCGCCCGCGTGGGCTCTGACCTTTTCACTTTATTTTGCCATTGCCTTTGATTTTCTTTCTTTTCCAATGTTTTTGCTTCGGAAGCATCACTCACTATGGTCAGTCGAGATTGGCCTGACGCACTCGCTGAGGCTGGGTATTTCTTCGACTCTGACCAGGCGGAACCCTGTGAAACCAGTCCTGCCACCTTTTCTTTGTACTAGTTACGGAATCAGAGTTAAATAAAAAGGGATTCAAGGAGAAGTATGCAGAAAGACAATCATATGAGTTAAAAGAGAAGCATCCCTTTCGGGGAAAAGAAGGACTTATCTGGGGTGTGCATGCTGGCTTCAAATGAACATGACATGCTTCTTGGATCGGATGCCCGACCCACACAAACTTTCCGGCTTCTCGTGAACCCATTAATCAGTATTTCAAAACCAGGGAACCTTGCCAGCACTCCTTTAGTGGTGAGATGTCTTCTTTTCGGCCGACAGCGCCCTTTGCGGGTTTTCGCCAATCGACCTCTCTCATTTCTCTTCTCACCGTCGCCCGATAGTGCTCTTTACGAGTTTTCACCCAACGGACTCTCTCATTTAAATTTCTCTTCTCACCATCCCCTTATGGTGCCCGAAGGTTTTCACCGATAAGACTCTCTCATTTTATTTCTCTCAATTTGGACTATACCAGCTTCCAACAACATTGCTTTTCAATTCCCACGCCTTTGCCAATTGATCAGAAGGACTTGGACAAGGTTTTGGGTAAAAAGAATTCTGGACGGAGGTACAACTTTGGAACCATTTCGGCGAATTCATGGCCGAACCATCATATCATCTGCCCCAGTTTTAATTTTGGGGAAATTGGGATTTTTGTTTTGGTGTGACTGAACCCCAGAGAGAGGCTGCCTACATACCCTTTCGGGATCAAGTCAAACATAGTTCAGGCAAATAATTTTTGTTTTTGTTTTTTGCTTTTGTTTTGGTTTTTTTTTTGTTTTCTTTTTGTTTTCTTTTTTTTTTCTTCTTTTTTTTCTTTTCTTTTGCTCTTTTCCTTTCTTTTTTTGTTCTTCTGAGTTCCAAAGAGGGTGACCAAAGAAAGGGTAACCGGCTCAAAGGGTTTGCGAAGGATTGACAGTGTTTGGATAGCGGGAATGAAAGCCTTCGTCATCTCAATTATGCAAAAGCCATCGCCACAGGAGGTCTAGACGTAGTACCTTTTTATTGCATCTGCATTGACTACTGCCTCAGGATCATTCCCTTCGATGTCTCCCAGGTACAGTGCTCCCCTTGGCAATATCTTTCGAATTATGTATGGACCTTTCCAATTAGGGGCAAACTTCCCTTTTGCTTCCTGGTGATGGGGGAGAATGCGTCTGAGTACCAGCTGTCCCACTTCAAAATTCCTGGGACGCACTTTCTTGTTATAGGCGCGGGCCATTCTTTGTTGATACAACTGCCCGTGACAAACTGCGGCCATCCGTTTTTCATCAATTAATGACAATTGCTCTAG
This sequence comes from Nicotiana attenuata, assembly GCF_001879085.1. Classification (NCBI taxonomy): domain Eukaryota; kingdom Viridiplantae; phylum Streptophyta; class Magnoliopsida; order Solanales; family Solanaceae; genus Nicotiana; species Nicotiana attenuata. The sequence goes on along the minus strand of NW_017682306.1, from coordinate 7,335 downwards.
TCAGGTTTTAACCCATTCACTGTCCTCAATCTACGCCTCAACGATTATCCGGAGTGAAGGAATTTCCACTTCTGCAGGTATGACTGCTTCAGTACCGTAAACTAACAAGTACGGTGTTGCTCCAATTGATGTACGTACTGTGGTATGATATCTAAGTAATGCGAAGGGTAACTTTTCATGCCATTGCCGGGAGCTTTGAATCATCTTTCTCAAAATCTTCTTGATGTTCTTATTTGCTGCCTCGACAGCACCATTGGCTTTTGGCCGATAAGGAGTAGAGTTTCTATGCGTTATCTTGAACTGTTCACATACCTCTCCCATCAGACGACTGTTCAAATTTGCAGCATTGTCGGTAATGATAGTCGCAGGAATGCCAAAGCGGCAAATGAGATTGGAGTGCACAAAGTCTACCACAGCTTTCTTGGTGACCGACTTGAGAGTGATGGCCTCAACCCATTTTGTGAAATAGTCAATTGCCACCAGTATGAATCTATGCCCATTCGAAGCTTTCGGCTCAATTGGCCCAATGACATCCATGCCCCAAGCAACAAACGGCCAAGGTGCTGACATCGGATGGAGTTCTGTCGGAGGTGCATGAATCAAGTCGCCGTGCACCTGGCATTGATGACATTTCCGAACAAAACTGAAACAGTCCTTCTCCATGGTTATCCAGTAATACCCGGCTCGCAAAATTTTCTTTGCCAACACATAACCATTCATATGAGGTCCACACACTCCTGCGTGCACTTCATGCATAATTCTTCCAGCTTCTTCGGCGTCAACACATCTTAGCAAGTTGAGGTCCGGGGTTCTTTTATACAAAACATCACCACTTAAAAAGAAACCACTCGCATGTCGTCTAATGGTTCTTTTCTGATCTCCGGTGGCCTGCTCAGGGTATTCCTGTGTTTTCAGAAATCTCTTGATATCATGATACCAGGGCTGACCACTTGGTTCCACCTCAGCTGTATTACAATACCCGTGCTTTTCTTTGATTTGAATCTCTAAAGGGTCAATATGGGCATTGCCTGGGTAAGGCAACATTGAAGCTAGAGTGGCAAGTGCATCGGCTAGTTCATTATGACACCGAGGGATATACCTGAATTCTATCGACTTGAAGCGTTTGGTGAGATCTTCCACATGCTGTCGATAAGGAATGAGCTTAACATCTCGAGTTTCCCATTCTCCTTGGGCTTGTCGGATAATCAAGTCAGAGTCCCCCATGATTAATAAATCTTCAACATCTTGGTCAATTGCCATGTTCATGCCCATGATGCAGGCTTCATACTCAGCTGTATTGTTTGTGCAAAAGAAACGGAGCCTGGCTGTAGCCGGGTAGTGTTGGCCATTGGGTGATATTAAGATCGCCCCAATACCTACACCTCTCGCATTTACTGCTCCATCAAAGAACATTTTCCAAGCCCGAGTGTCCTCAGAGATGGCTTCCACCGAGTTTACTTCCTCATCTGGGAAATAGGTGCTTAACGGTTGATATTCCTCGTCGACCGGGTTTTCAGCCAAATGATCCGCCAAAGCCTGGGCTTTCACTGCCGTGCGAGTAACATAGACTATGTCAAATTCAGTGAGCAAGATTTGCCATTTTGCCAGCCTCCCAGTGGGCATCGGTTTCTGGAATATGTATTTCAAAGGATCCAACCTGTATTTAGGATAGGTGGTATGGGCTTGAAGATAATGTCTCAGCTTTTGAGCGACCCACGTCAGAGCGCAGCATGTTCTCTCCAACAAAGTGTACTTGGCCTCGTAGCTGGTGAACTTCTTACTCAGTAGTAAATTGCTTGCTCTTTTCTCCCAGTTATATCATGCTGCCCGAGGACACAACCAAAAGAATTTTCCAGCACTGTCAGATACAAGAAAAGAGGTCGCCCATGCTCCGGTGGAACCAATACTGGAGGATTTGACAAATATTCCTTGATTTTGTCGAAGGCCTCTTGACATTCGGATGTCCATTTGATAGCCGCATCTTTCTTCAACAATTTGAATATGGGCTCACAGGTGGTAGTCAATTGAGGGATGAATCGACTGATATAGTTTAGCCTGCCCAACAAACTCATCACATCTTTCTTAGTTCTTGGAGGAGGTAAATCTCGAATGGCCCTTATCTTGGTGGGGTCTAACTCAATACCTCTCCTGCTGACTATGAAACCCAGGAGCTTGCCTGATGGGACTCCGAAAGCACATTTAGCTAGATTCAACTTCAGATCATACTTGCGCAACCGTTCGAAGAACTTTCTCAAATCTCGAACGTGATCACTCTAAGTTCGTGACTTGATGATTACATCGTCCACATACACCTCTATTTCTTGATGCATCATATCGTGGAAGATGGTGGTCATGGCTCTCATATAAGTTGCCCCAGCATTCTTCAGCCCAAACGGCATGACCCGATAACAGTAGGTACCCCAGGGTGTAGTGAAAGCTGTCTTCTCGACATCTTCTTCATCCATCAACACTTGGTGATATCCTGCGTAACAATCCACGAAAGACTGTATTTCATGTTTGGCGCAGTTATCAACAAGGATGTGAATGTTAGGTAAAGGGAAGTTATCTTTGGGACTCGCCCTGTTCAGATCTCGGTAATCCACACACACCCGGGTTTTCCCGTCTTTCTATGGCACTGGAACCACATTGGCTAACCATGTGGTATATCGGACCACTCGGATTATCCCTGCCTTCAACTATTTTGTGACTTCTTCTTTGATCTTATCACTGATATCAGTTTTAAACTTCCTTTGCTTTTGCTGCACTGGTGGACAATCGGGGTAAATTGGCAATTTGTGCACCACTAAATCCATACTTAGTCCTGGCATGTCGTCATACGACCAAGCAAACACATCCTTACATTCGAACAGGAGTTGGATTATTGCATCTCGAGTGTGTTGATCTATGTGAATGCTTATTTTGGTTTCCCTTATTTCTTCGGCAGTTCCCAAATTAACCGGTTCAGTGTCATTCAGGTTTGGCTTAGGTTTGTTCTCAAATTGTTCCAATTCTCGATTTATTTCCCTAAAAGCCTCTTCTTCATCATATTTCGGTTCTTGATTCATTATTTCACAATTAGACAGCGTGTTTGAGTCCGGGCATGAAGTCCGCAGGCATGTCATGTTATTTAAAGCCGCGTTATTATAACTGAAAAGAAAAGATGAAAAAGGAAAAATAACCAAAATTAGAAAGAAAAGAAAGATGGACGATGAAATATTGATTTCATTTCTTGGAATTGGAAAGATAACAGGGTTTACATTCAGGAACTTAAAAGACAAGAAACTAAAAGAAACACCCGAGCTACACCCTGAAATAACTCGAGATGCAGAAAAGGTGGCAGGGCTAGTCTACCGGGACTCCCGCCTAATCGGGAATGGCGTAGCCTTCCAGTTTTGGAGCTTAGTATCTGGTCCCATATAGAGCATCTCAACGTTGCTAGTCCCTTCCCCTAGCTGAACCATGTTGGTTTCATAAAGCATTTGTCTCATAGCTCCACATATATCTTCGATTTCCTCAGCTGTGAACAACTCATCATCCCTTTCCTTGCCATACTTGGTCTTGACAAAAGTATCGTAGAGATATGGCAATGGCTGTGGCAGAACCCATCCTTCTTTCTTTCTTTCCTCGACCCATTTCTCATCATCTGGGGTAGGGTGGAAGCCTACTCCGAAGAACTTTTCTGCTATGGGTAGAGTTACCGGCTCAGATATTCCTTGTAAAGCTTTTCCCAACCCTTTTCCTGGCTTGAAACCATGTCTAATCATTTCTCTGGCCACCATGATTGAAGCATTAGACAGGAAAGGCTGAGTACAAGGGTTTCCCTCCTCGTGCTGATCTGCTACCACAATCTCAAAGGCTTGATAAACAATATGCTCACTTCCTTCCCTTGCCTCCAAACACGGGATAGATGGATCCCGATAAATGGACTGCTCGTCTTCTCCATGAACCATGATTTCCTGGTCTTCATACTCGAATTTTACCATTTGGTGGAGAGTGGAGGGCACAGCTCCTGCAGCATGGATTCAAGGCCTCCCCAAAAAGGAAGTTATAAGATGTATCCATGTCCAACACCTGGAAATTCACCTCAAACTCTACCGGACCTATGATCAATATCAAGTCAATTTCACTGATAGTATCCCTCTTAATACCATCAAAAGCTCTTACACAAACATTATTTGGACGAATCCTTCCTGTCCCAATTGCCATCCTTTGTAGTGTAGAGAGTGGGCAAATATCAACCCTCGATCCTCCGTCTACCATGACTCGCTTGACATAATAACCTTCACACTTGACGGTCAGATGCAAGGCTTTGTTGTGAGCTGCGCCTTCAGGAGGCAAGTCATTCTTACTAAAAGAGAGTTGGTTGATGGCGAAGAACCTTTCTGCCATCCTTTCGAGCTGCTCGACTGAAGTTTCAATTGGCACGTATGCCTCATTCAAAGTTTTCATCAATATCTTCTGATGTTTGGAGGATTTTGTCACTAATGATAGCAGGGACACCTGTTCAGGGTGTTTCCTTAATTGATCCACTGTCTCATAATCAGGCATCTTCATTTTCTGGAAGAAGGCTTCCGCTTCCTCAGCACTCACTGGCCTCTTGGACGGAAAACGCTTCCGAGCGACATTGTTTACCTCCTGTACATTCGAATATTTCTCAACAGAGTTCTTTCTGGGAAGTTCCCCCGAAATCTCTTTGCCCTTGTATGTGACCACTGTTTGTTGATAGTTCCATGGCACTGTAGAGGGGTCTATCATTGGCTTCTGTGGTATGCGTCCAATAACCACTGGCTCACTCAGCCGAGGCGGTTTAATTGTCCCCCGTACCACATAGGATCCTTTCAGTACGTATATTGGTGTCTCCCTTTTTACCTCAGCTTTCCTTGGAATAGTGACAACCAATGGTTTTTCTTGGCGTCCTCGCGGAACATAGAGAATTCCATTCTTAGGAGAGTCCGTTTCTACTTTTGTCTCAGGTTTCTTTTCAGGCTCAGTTTTGACAGTTTTATTCTTCTTCTCCCCTTTTCCTTGCTTCGGGGGTACCTTGGGTTTCTTTTCTGCATCGGCAATAGCAATTATGGCTTTCAAAGCCGGATCAAACTCCCTGCCTTCACAAATCATACCGATTATCGGCCCATTGTTATGAGCGGGCAACGGGTTATTAGTCATATTCGGGGCTTCTTCATCCCTCAGCACTATTTTCCCTTGTTCAATCAAAACTTCCACAGCTTTCTTCAATGTCCAGCAGTTATCAGTACTATGCCCTTCAGCTCCTGAATGGTAGGCACAACGGACCCCTCGTTGATAAGCTGGAGATTCTGGGTTTTGCCTGTTTTGGGGGATAGGCTGCAGCAAATTCATCTGGACGAGTTTCGGGAACAAACTGGAGTAAGGTTCACCAATGGGCGTAAAATTTGGTCTCCTGGGTGGTTCTCGAGGACGGAAGTTATTCTGCGGTGGTCGGGGATTATATTGGTTTTGGTAAGGAGGTTGATTTCTTTGGAATGGAGGTGGATTTCGGTTAGCTTGTGGTTGCGGTCGACCGAAAGGTTGTGCATTCATGACCGCATAAGGTGTAGGAGCATAGGCCATACCAGTATGAGGATAGTAGTGTTGAGGGGTTCTTCAGAGAATACCGGTCTAGGAGCCCGATACCTTCTTCCTCCCGATGCTGCCATCACTGTTTCTTCTTTCTTTTTGCCCTTGGCCATTCCTCCAGACCCGCCTTGGATGGCTGGGGAGGTGGCTCTTATGGCTGACTGGCTCAAGATTCTACCCGTTTTTAGCCCATTCTCTACCATCTCTCCGATTTTTATTGCCTCTGCGAAAGGTTTGCCCATGGCGGACATCATATTCTGAAAATAGTCTGCTTCCTGGGCTTGGAGGAAAACAGTGACCATCTCTACCTCATCCATCGGAGGCTTCACTCTTGACGCCTGTTCACGCCACTTAATTGCATATTCACGGAAACTTTCTGAAGGCTTTTTCTTAAGATTTGCCAAGGAGTTCCTGTCTGGCGCGATGTCTATGTTGTACTGAAATTGTCGAACAAAGTCTCGGGCCAGATCATCCCAAATATGCCAACGCGAGACATCTTGATCCATGTACCATTCTGAAGCAATACCAACCAAGCTTTCTCCAAAATATGCCATCAACAATTCTTCTTTGCCACCGGCTCCCCGTAACTGATTGCAATACTTCTTCAGGTGAGCAATGGGTTCACCGTGTCCGTCATACTTCTCAAATTTTGGTGTTTTGAACCCTGACGGCAAGTGTACATGAGGGAACATACATAGGTCTGTATAGGAGACACTCTTTTGCCCGCTCAATCCTTGCATGTTTTTCAAGCTCTGCTCGAGGCTTCTCATTCTCTTTGCCATCTCATCCTGCTCTGGGTCTTTGGGGGTTTTGTCCTGCCCTGGTGTAAGCTCGTATGGGGGTGGCTGAGAGTAATTATATGTGGGATATTGAGGAGGATCCACCGGAAAGACAGGGTTTTGGAAGGTGAATGCTGAGGGATCAAAGGCAGGCCTTGGCAGTGAAGGTTGTGTTGTAGCAGGGCACGGTGGAGCAGTGAAGATGTTAGGAGCTGCTCCTGCTGGGAACACCTGGGGGCGGACCTCAGAAGGTGTTCCGACGAAATGAGCCGTCATGGTGGGTTGTCCAAAAGGGATATGAGGATGACTGATAGGGACAGTAGTAGCGCCTCCAGCTCTAGGGAATAACTCTAGGAATTCGGGAATGTTGCTCGGAGGTTCCTTTCCATTGTTCCAAGCGTCCCACATTTCCATCAGTCGCAGGCGCAAAATCCGATTTTCTTCAGCTGTAAAAGATTCAGAGGTCGGGACCCCCGAGATGGGGCTATCTTCAGAGATGGGGACTGCGGGCAAAGTCATTTCTGTAGACATTTCCACACTTCCTTTCGATCTGGTAAAGTATTGATGCGATGCCAGCTTACCACAACCAACCACCGTTTCTAAAAGCTAGACTGGAATTGACAGCAACACACGGTTAGTTTGAGATAAGTAACAGATAGGTAATCGCACATTGGGGTGTGATGCACCTATACAGTTAAACTGATGTCTACATGTTTGCCCCGGTTGCATGCTTCATCCCGGCTTTTCGTTTTGATTTCCACTCTTTGTTTTCTTGCTTTCCTTTCTCTTTTTGTTTTTCTCTCGTTTCTCTTTTCCCTCTATTTTCATTTCCTGCTTTTCCCTTTTCTTTTGCCATGGTTTTTCTCTCGATTCCTTATTTTCCTTTTTGCGTTTCTTTCACTCTCGTTTTTACCTTTAGTTTCCTCTCGTGTATTTCCTTAGGGCTACGGTCGAATCCTAT
>NW_017682305.1:5923-10127 GCF_001879085.1 Nicotiana attenuata | reverse complement strand
AACTAAATATTTACATGTACTTTAAATGATACAAAAAAATATTCTATAGCTTACTTATAAAAAAAATGATAGTAATAATAATTAAAACTAATTATATATATATATATATATATTGTAAATTGTCTTTTCTCTTGTAAATAGAAATAAAACTTATACTCAAAGAATGTGCATGTATTTTTTTTCATAAATTTTTTTTTTCAAAAAAGACCTATTAAGAGTAAGACAAAAGTTTAAAATATTAAGATTAGACCTAAAACAAATATTTACACTAAAGTAATATAGGATTAGGGGTGTGGTCAAAAATTAGGTGTTCACATGGAGCATACGCTGACATCTGTCAAGAAAACCCTGGGCATCCTCGCCCTCAGCACCACCGAATGTCGGAGGCTGGAGCCTACCAAACCTCTCAAGACGAAGCTGTTCATCGTCTGGCATAGCTGGAACCACGAAGCCTTGAGCTGGTGCAACCTGCTGAACTGGAGGTGCCTCTGGCGTCTGTAGTCCCAGCACTCCCTGCGCAGGTGCACGGGCAACGGGGGTCTGACTGCCTCCCCCGGTCTGTGAAGTAGCTGCTGCTGCGGTGGTGGCTGAAACTGTCTGAGCCAGGCCAGTACAGACCGTTAATATCTGCACCAAGGTATCCTGAAGGCCCGGAATCACAATAGGCACGGCTGGTGCCTGAGCAGGTGCTGCTGGAGTATCCACAGCTGGAGCCTGATCCTGAGCTCGGGCAACTAACGGGTCAGTAGGTGCTGCCCCGACTGCTCTGCCTCTGCCACGACCACGACCACGACCACGACCTCTGGCGGCCTCAGTAGGTGGCACTGGTGGTCGTCCGCCACATCCGGTAGCTCATGTCCTCACCATCTATGAGAGAATAGAATAGTAGAAGTTTAGTTTTCAGTTCAACAAAGCCGCACGACAAGAGTTTCAAGAATGTGAAGTTTTCCTAAAGGTTCTGCAGCCTCCCGAGGATAAGTACAGACGTCTCCGTACCGATCCACGAGACACTACTAAACTGGCTCATGACTCGCGAGACCCAGTAACCTAGGCTCTGATACCGATGTAACGACCCGGCCGGTCATTTTTTGAATTTATGCCCCGATCCCCCATTAACTGCTTCCCCTAAGTTCATTTCTGCTATGTTGGTTTGCCGGGACGTTCGGTGTTAGGATTCGGAGTGTTTTGGGACACTTAGTCCCTAAATGAGAGCTTAAGTGTGGAAAAGTGGTCCGTAGTCGGAACAGTGTGAGGACGACCTCAGAATGGAAATCCGATGGTCCCGTTAGCTCCGTTAGGTGATTTCGGGGTTGGGAGCGTATTTGGAATGTATTTTGGAAGTCCGTAGCTCATTTAGGCTTGAAATGCCGAAGTTTGAATTTTTGAAGTTTCCGGTCTGATAGTGAGTTTTTGATTCGAGGGTCGGATTGGAATTCCGGAAGTTGCAGTAGCTCCGTCATGTCATTTGGGATGTGTGTGCAAAGTTTCAGGTCATTTGGACGTGTTTTGATTAGGTTTTTGATCGAAAGCGTATTTTGATAAAAGTTGAAGTTCTTAGGCTCAAATCCTTGTTTAATTCGAGTTTCCGGCGTTGTACTAGGTGGTTTAAGGATTGGTACAAGTTTGAATGATGATATGGGATATGTCCGTAGGTTTGGTTGAGGTCTCGGGGGCCTCGGGTGTGTTTCGGATGCTCAACGGAGCATTTTGGAGTTTGAAAATGTTGCAGAAAATCCTTCAGCTGTGTAGGTCCCAAATCCTTCTTCGCGTTCGCGTCCTCCTCCACGCGTTCGCGTAGAGTAATTCTGGAGGAGGACAAGTTTTCTTCACTGCAATCGCGATTAGTGATCCGTGTTCGCGAAGCTTCCCATATTCCTTAATCGCGTTCGCGTCAAGGCTGTCGCGTTCGCATAGCTTTATTGGACTCCGAGGGCTGGGCTTGATTTTATTCAACGCGTTCGCATAACCCCAGTCGCGTTCGCGTAGTTCACTGAACCCAGGCCTTCGCGTTCGCGTCCCTTCCTTCGCGATCGCAAAGGGCATTTTTGGTCCCTATATTTTCCCTTCTTCGCGAACGCGAGCTCCCTTCCGCGTTCGCGATACTTTACGGACCTGAACAGTACTTAAACATTCAAAAACGAGGGATTTGCCATTTTTATCAAAATACAAGTTTGAGAGCTTGGATTTGGGGGAAATTTTGAAGGTTTTTCGAAGGCAATCACTGGGTAACGATTCTCTACTCTCTTATGCTTAAAACCCACTAATCTAATCACGAGTTCATCCTTAATTTCGGATTTTTGAATGAAGTTGGGGAAAACTTCTTAGGCCTAACTTTTGGATTTTGAGTGGGCAAATTGACCTTCGATTTGGGAGATTTTTACATGGTTAGACTCGTGAGAGTACGAGAGTTCTGAAAATGTGAAAATTATTTGATTCCGAGACGTTGGCCTGACGGGCGTTTTGGTCATTTTACCTATTTTCGCGCCTTAGCTTTAAATTCAATAGTGTAATCAGTTGTTTGCAATATTACTTACGATATGTAATTGAATTGAATAGATTTGGGCTATTTCGAGTCGGATACTCGCGGCAAAAGTGTGATTTCGAGTTGATTTTGGTGCCGATTCGAGGTAAGTGGCTTGTCTAACCTTGTGTGGGGGACTTTTCCCCTTAGGATTGTTACTTGATATTTGAGTGCCTTGTACGTGAGGTGACGGGCGCGTACTTGAGCCGATTGATGGAAAAATCCGGTTTTTACTTAAGTTATTGAGATTTGGTTTCTTTCTTACTTGCCTTATTCTATTTGAAATTATAACATGTGCTAGATTAGGAAAAACATGTTTAGTTGACTTGATTGCCTAATTGCTTGAGTTTTTTTGACTGTTCTACGTGAAGCATGCTAGGCTAGTTCTATCTGTGTTGTATTTCGTACTTCATTCCTTGGTATATTTCTGGCTGTGGTTGCGCATTTACATTGGGACTACGGATGTGGGATTCCGGTAGCTCCCCCCCCCTGTTTGTTTACTTTGGGACTACGGGTTCGATTCCCGGTAGATCCCCCTGCACTTTTACTTTGGTACTGCAGATTAGATTCCCGATAGATCCCCCCCTGCATATTGATGGTTGGACTACGGGATGGTATCCCGGGAGATCCTTCGGTTTGGCACATGAGTTGGACTACGGGACGGTATCCCAGGAGATCCACTGGACAGTTGAGGAAGGGCTACAGGACGGTATCCTGGGAAACCCTCATTGTTATTCTTGGTATTGAGCTGTAGTCATTCTATGTCCATTTTGTTCTTGAGTAGTTGTTATTATTTCGTTAACCTGTCTTATCTCACTGCTGTACTCATTATTTCTGTAAGATTTTCATACTGTTAATTAATATTATATTTTACCTCAGTAGGGCCCTGACCTTCCTCGTCACTACCCAACCGAGGTTAGGCTTGGAACTTCCTGAGTACCGCTGTGGTGTACTCATGCCCTTCCTGCGCATGTTTTTCATGTGCAGATCCAGGTACCTCTTCTCAGGCGCACTATCCTTGAGGCGAGGAGATACGCGGAGACTTCGAGGTATATCTACAGTGTCCGCAGACCGAAGAGTCTTCTTCCTCATTCTAGTTGTAGAGCTGTTATCCTATCATACTTTTGATGTAGATATTCTGGAGATTAGAGTACTTATGGTAATTCTATTAGCCTGTGTTTCCCGTGAGTTTCTGGGATTTGGGATTGAGTTGTAGACTTTCGCATATCTTTAGAGTTGTATTGGCCGGGCGGCCTTATATTCAGTTGTTATTTTTCATATGGTCAGTTTTAATTGATTATTCCTCAAGTTAAAAGGTTATTACCGCACTGTTAGGCTTACCTAGTTGTAAGAACTAGGTGCCATCACGACATGTTCATGGAGGGTGAACGGGGGTCGTGACACCGGTGCTCAACTCATTTAATCCTCAAAATAACCGAAATCATAATTATACCGCTGCGGCGTTTAGCCCGACCCATATAGTATACTGCTGCGGCGTGCAGCCCGACCCATGTGTATATATATATATATATATATATATATATATATATATATATATATATATATATATATATATATATATATATATATACACTGCTGCGGCGTGCAGCCCGATCCAATAATAATAGTCGACTGCGCTTACTGGGGGTGTGCAGACTCCGGAGGGGCTCCTACAGCCCAAGC
>NW_017682305.1:0-4190 GCF_001879085.1 Nicotiana attenuata | reverse complement strand
CCAACACCTTATTCAAACTTGCTGGAATCATCAAAACACCACAAATAACACCTAAACCATCAAATTACATCAATTTCAAGCCTAAGTTCATCCAAATCTTCCGAAACTCGCATTCGATCAAAAACCCAACCAAAACACCTTCGAATGGTCTGAAATTTTGCACACACATCCAAAATCGCCTAACGAAGCTACAGCAACTCTCGGAATTCCATTCCGACCCTCGGATCAAAATCTCACCCATCAACCGGAATTCGCCAAAATACTAACTATGCCAATTCAAGCCTAATTCTACACCGGACCTCCAAAATCAATGCCGATCACACTCCTAAGTCACAAATCATCCCCCGAAGCTAACCAAATCACCAGAAATCACATCCGAGCCCTCTAACTCATAAGTCAACATCCGGTTGACTTTTTCAATACAAACCTTCCTTAAAGAGACTATGTGTCTCATTTCCATCCAAAACCAATCCAAATCGACTCGTTCACTCAAGACTCTTATAATAAAATATGAGGAAGCAGAAAACAGGGAAAACGGGGCGGTAACTCACGTGACGACGGGCCTGGTCGTCACATCCTCCCCAACTAAAACAAACGCTCGTCCTCGAGCGAGTCAAGAAACATACCTGAAGTCTCAAACAGCTGAGGATATCTGCTCCGCATCTCTCGCTCGGTCTCCCAAGTAGCCTCCTCCACGGTCCGACCTCTCCACTGCACCTTTACCGAAGCTATATCCGTTGATCTCAACTTTCGAACCTGGCGACCCAAAATAGCCACTGGCTCCACATCATAGGTCAATTCATCATCCAACTGAACAGTGCTGAAATCCAATACGTGAGATGGGTCCCTAACATACTTCCGGAGCATAGAAACATGAAATACCGAATGCACGCCTGACAAGCTAGGTGGCAAGGCAAGCTCATAAGACACTTCCCCAATCCTCCTAAGTACCTCAAAAGGTCCAATAAATCGCGGACTCAGCTTCCCTTTCTTCCCAAACCGCATAACACCCTTCATGGCTGAAACCTTCAGCAAGACCTTCTCACCAACCATATAAGACACATCTCGAACCTTCCGATCCGCATAACTCTTCTGACGCGACTGTGTTGTATGAAGCCTCTCCTGAATCAGCTTCACCTTCTCTAAGGCATCCTGAACCATCTCTGTCCCCAATAGCCTAGCCTCACCGGGCTCGAACCAACCAACAGGAGATCTACACTGCCTCCCATACAACGCCTCATACGGAGCCATCTGAATACTCGATTGATAACTGTTGTTGTAGGCAAACTCTGCAAGCGGCAAAAACGCATCCCAAGAACCTCCAAAATCAATAACACAAGCACGTAACATATCCTCCAATATCTGAATAGTACGCTCGGACTGCCCGTCCGTCTGAGGATGAAACGCTGTGCTCAACTCCACCTGTGTACCCAACTCCCGCTGAAAGGTCCTCCAGAACTGAGAAGTGAACTGAGTACCCCTATCTTAGATAATAGACATTGGAACTGCATGCAATCGGACAATCTCCCGAATAAAGATCCCTGCCAGCCGCTCCGAAGAATAGGTCGTACATACTGGAATGAAGTGCGCGGACTTGGTCAGCCGATCCACAATCACCCAAATCGAATCGAACTTCTTCAAAGTCTGAGGGAGACCACTCACAAAATCCATAGTAATCCTCTCCCATTTCCACTCTAGAATAATCGTCTGCTGAAGTACACCACCCGGTCTCTGATGCTCATATTTTACGTGCTGACAGTTGAGACACCGAGCCACAAATCCTACAATATCCTTCTTCATCCTCCTCCACCAATAATGCTGCCTCAAATCCTGATACATCTTCGTGGCACCCGGATGAATGAAATACCGCGAGTTGTGGGCCTCCTCCAATAACTCCCGAAGCCCATCCACATTGGGCACACAAATCCGGCCCTGCATCCTCAACACGCCATCATCATCAATGGTCACATCCCTGGCATCATCATGCTGAACCCTGTCCTTAAGGACAAGCAAATGAGGATCATCATACTGGCGCTCTCTGATGCGATCATACGAGGAAGAACGAGAAACCACACAAGCCAACACCCGACTAGGCTCCGAATTATCTAATCTCACCATCCGATTGGCCAAAGCCTGAACGTCAACTGCAAAGGGTCTCTCCCCAACTGGAATGTACGCCAAACTCCCCATACTAACCGCCTTTCGGCTCAAAGCATCGGCCACTACATTGGCCTTCCCCGGGTGATACAGAATGGTGATATCATAATCCTTGAGTAACTCTAGCCACCTCTGCTGCCTCAAATTAAGATCCTTTTGCTTGAATAAATGCTGAATACTGCGATGATCAGTGAATACCTCGCAAGATACGCCATACAAGTAGTGCCTCCAAATCTTCAAAGCATGAACTATAGCATCCAACTCCAAATCATGTACAGGGTAGTTCTTCTCGTGGGGCTTCAACTGGCGAGAAGCATATGCAATAACTCTACCCTCCTGCATCAATACACATCCGATCCCAACTCTCGAAGCATCATAATATACCGTGTAAGAACCTGAAGCTGTTGGCAAAACCAACACTGGAGCCGTGGTCAAAGCTGTCTTGAGCTTCTGAAAGCTCTCCTCGCACTCGTCCGACCATACAAATGGAGCGCCCTTCTGAGTCAACTTGGTCAAGGGCGATGCAACAGAGGAAAATCCCTCAACAAACCGGCGATAATAACCTGCCAACCCAAGGAAACTATGAATCTCCGTGGCTGAGGTCGGTCTAGGCCAACTCTGAACCGCCTCTATCTTCTTCGGGTCGACCAGAATACCCTCGCTGGACACCACATGCCCCAAGAAAGCCACTGAACTGAGCCAAAACTCACACTTGGAGAACTTGGCATAAAGCTTCTCCTCCCTCAATCTCTGCAATACAACTCGCAAAATGTTGTGCGTGCTCCTCCTGGCTACGCTAGTACACCAGAATATCATCACTGAAAACAATAACGAACGAATCCAGATACGGCCGAAACACATTGTTCATCAAATGCATGAACGCTGCTGGGGCATTAGTCAGCCCAAAGGACATAACAAGAAACTCATAGTGCCCATATCTAGTCCTGAAAGCAGTCTTCATAATATCCAAATCCCTGATCTTCAACTGGTGATAGCTGATCGCGGCCGTCTCAACACTACACAATGGTAGGAAGAGTGGGTAGCAATAACTAATACCCGAATAGTGGATCGGGGTCGAAATTCCACAGGGAGCTAGTAAAGGAGTTAGAATATTTGTCTAGCCTAGAGTTGCGGTTGTGCTTCAAATGTCGCTTCACACATTTTTGGGGTTTTCTTTTTAAACTACTCTTGTAAAACTAATGATTTAAACTAAATTATGCTAGGAGAATATTGCTAAGTTGTGCTTAATATAGGAAAAAGGCACTAGGGTCGTGACACTACCTAGGTGGCTAGCTAACGGGTAGAAGCTACTAAGGGGAGATTGATAAATCTAGGTTTATTGCTATAACCGTTGCACAATTGCACTCATTCTCACACCTCTCGATAGAGAGAACGATTTTGCCCAATTGACTCTCTCGAGACCAATTAGGTAGGCCAATTAGACCGAGCAACTAGGGCTCAAGTAGGGTAGTTACTCTTTCGAGGTTTAACCCGTTAATTGGGACTACCATTCTCATGGGTCCATCCCAATTCCTTGTTAGGTCAACTTTTAGGGTCATATGACTCTCTTTCTCAAGAAGAGTTAGACCCACTAAGCTTGAATTCATGTTTGCAACCACAAATTCTAGATTGAAACACAAAATTAACCCAAATAACAAATACCCAATCTCAATCTCACCCTAGAATGCAACACCCATTAACTACCCACACTAGGGTTGAGCCACAACCCTAGCTAATGGGTTTAGCTAGACATAATTAAAGAAGAAACAGTAGAAATAGATGATGAAATGAACATGTTAATTGATTACTAATTAGAATCTATGATATTCAAGAGTAAAAATGCCAAAATAGGCTACACAACACGTCTCACGAGCGCAGCCTTCGTTCAGAAGCTAAAACATAACCTAAAAATGGTAAAAAGATCTATTTATACCGAGCTAGAAAATCTGGACAAAAATACCCCTGCAGGGTCAGCGCGGACCGCGCAAAAGGTAGCGCGGCCGCGTTTGCACTTTGAACTCTCAAATCTCATC
>NW_017682304.1:5129-10128 GCF_001879085.1 Nicotiana attenuata | reverse complement strand
TCTCATTCTTTTGTGTGGTTTGCTGTTCATACTTCGTAACTTATGCTAAGTATTTTTCTTTCTTTGCTTCTGTTCTCATATGAATCCCTACCCCTAATCCCCTTTATGTGTCGAGTTGAAACCTTGGCCTGACAGTATCCTAATTACTGCCCAGGCCATGGTTTGACCTTCAATAGGTCCTGACTCTCCAATGTTTGGCTAGTGGGCTGGTCAGGGGTGTGCCAGCATTCTATGTTGCTGGGCATGACCACCAGCCTGCCTTAGCATCCCTTAATCCCCTCTATTGCACTTACACTTGTTCCTAGATTCTAAGTTTTGCCCCCCTCCAATGAGCCTTGCCTTGGGACCTTGAGTTCCCTCTGAACTTGGACATTGAAGGGCTGGCCCTTCCACACCGCACTTTAATTCAGTTCTGTAATGATATCTGGGTGTAAGCATTGCGTGGAGTTCTTGAAACTCCTTGGAACTTGATCCCGGCAGCTGGCTCATATCATATTGTTAGACCTTGGGTCTGAATTAGGTTCCTTGGATGCAGCTTAAAAGCTCTGATGTAATTTTATTTTCTGTTGGATTCATTTGGTCTGTAATAAATTTTGTAATAACTTATGCGGTTTTATTAAAAAGGGGAGGGCTATCTGTGTATGCATAAGGGTAGATATCCTGCCTATAGGAGTTTTTTTCTTTGAATTTCTGCACTTTCATCTATAGAAATCATGCTCAATTCTGCACTATCATATGTAGAAACCATGCTCATAGGAATTCTGCACTTTCACATATAGAAATCATGCTTATCGCTGCACTTTCATCTATAGAAATCATGCTCATAAGAACTCTGCATATCATATAGATATCCTGATCATAAGAACTCCGCATGTAGGAACCATGTCTTTAAGATTCTGCATTTTTGCATCCATCATTAGGCAAACAGTTGTAGGTCAAAATAATAATCAATTGCATCCTAGATACCATGCTCGTAGGATTTTCTGCACTCTTGCTACGCCTGTAAAAAGTGTTTAAAATTAACAACGCTAGAAAGCATGCCTATAGGAACTATTAACCCAATCTGAATCACTCGTTTTAAGATTAGTCCGTCAGTAGTAACCAAATGCAGAACTCGTATCATTCTGTTAAAACCGGCAACTTTCAGTAATCAGTTCACTTCCTTATTCCTGAAACCAGTAGATATCATCACTTAGGGCAACGAGTAAGTAGTTAATTAATTGCACCAGTCTTCGATAAGTTGCAGCCAGGCAAGCATAATGCGAACTTCTTGTCTAAAAATATGTAATGAACCAACCTGCCTAACGTTAAGCATAAGTTGGACCTAATCAGTATGTGTAAGACGTGCTAAACTATATGATTTCTGTGATTAAAGGAGGTTTGTCTGAGCCTTAATTGCTTTTGTATTCCCATAACTGTCTTATGTGTTTTACCTGACGCCTTAGTATTTTAACCTTTTGAATCTCTGAAAAGCCAAGCTCCCTCCCTTTAGGATTAGTGGTCTTAAAGCCTCCAGGACTGAGACGGGTAATAGCACGTTGTAGGTAACGACACCATTTCGCGGTTAATACCTTATCGGGGTGGGAAGGGTAGACATGGAGATGATGATCACACGATAACACTACCCGTACGATTGGTTACCGGTGTTGTGTGGATGATCCATGTGATTTATAAACCTAGGACCCCTTGCCCTATGTTACTTTGTTTAATATCAACAAATTCTGTCTTTTCAATCACCCAAAACTCCCCTTTATTTTTTTTTACTGCATTATCCCTTTTCCTTCTTTGTTTATAAGTTCCAACATGCTTGTTAGCAACCCTTATGTGTAAATTTATTTGCATACTTGTTTACATTAAAGTCACAACATAGCATGGCCGGGAACCACACTAGTGGATCTTGAGGGTTGCCTAACACCTTCCCCTTGAGATAATTTCTAGCCCTTACCCGAACTCTGGTTTTCCAATTCAAAACCCTTCTTAGTGTCCTAATGCACTCAATCATTAGGTGGCGACTCTTCAATTCCAAAGACCCAATTCTCAAACGGGAATAGAGTTGTCTTCCCGAATGTCGTAAACTCGATTTCACGAGAAAAAGGGGGCATCGACACTCATACTACACTTCTGTGCATTTTATGTTGCACAGGCATATGCACCTCTAGTTGGCCTAGTGGGCGCAGCAGCATGGTTGACACAGAGACTAGGTGAGTTGTATTTCCTCGAGGCAACCAGCAGCTAGTATAGTCTCTCTCAGGATTCTATTTATTTTCTGTCCGATTGTATTCCGGACAGCTGTTGTACTTTATTCGATTTTTCTTAGAAATTGCTCATGCACTTGTGACACCGGGTTCTGGGATGGTTATGAAGTATTTTGTATTAATTGCTTATCATTTAATTTGAATTGAAGCGATTATCTTTTAATTGGTAAATTTGAAGGAAAGTCATGGTTTTCAAAAGTATTAAAATGAAAATTTAATTAAGTATTTTTGGTTGGCTTGCGCGACAGTGGTGTCCGACGCCATCACGACCCTTAGTGGATTTTGGATCGTGACAACATGGTATCGGAGCACTAGGTTCCCATAGGTCTTACGAGTCATGAGCAAGTCTAGTAGAGTCTCGCGGATCGGTACGGAGACGTCTGTACTTATCTTCGGGAGGCTGCAGGACTGTTAGGAGTACTTCCCTTCTTGATTCCTCATCGTGCGATTTGATTCCTGGAGGCTTGTGCCCCTGTTTCCTTCCAACTCAATTAACCGCCTGTCATAAATCGAGAATTGAAGAATTGTAATGGTACTACCGATGTGATGCGGGATGTTTCTCCTTGCATAGTTGTCTGGGCCACTATCGCCGCCTTGTGAAAGGATATTCTATCATTTCAGCTCAGTAGCGGTGCTTCCGAGAGCTCTGAGGCTAGGCATAATTGCCATAATGCTATGAACGATTGTCCCGCAGTATCGATATGATGGTAGGATGTTCGCCTACGTGTCGGGGCATTGAATGACTTGAAAGGAGGATACTCAGTGCACGATCTAGAGGTTCGGTATTTTATTCCCGGCAGGGGAAGGGCAATCGAACTAAGAATGGCCAGATGTGGGCTGGTGGAGTTTTCTTCTATAATGAGGTGTCGTTGTCCTAATTGAACGTACTAAGTTCGACGGTGTTATGATCTTCTACAATTCGCATATGGGGTAAGATATTGTGAAATAGTATTGAAGATGCGGCTGTCAGATATCGCGGGGTGCGGTAGTGCAGGATTGAATCAGTGTTCCTAATGTTGACGGTTCGAGGAAGATGATCTTCGGAAAGGTTTAAAGTTAGCAGCAATTTTGTGGGTTCAAGTGCCACGAAGATAGATTTTATTTAAGGCGATAACTGAGCAGCAAAGGATGAGGAAGGACATGCAGGGAGTGTCAGGCGGTGGTTAAAATTTCTAGAAGGCCAGGTATAAGAAGCAAAGGTCGAGTAGTCGACTAAGAGGGTGAGTTTCGCCAAAGTGGGAGAGTTTGGAGTGATTTGGGAATTTTAGTGATTGGTGATTCGGGCCTATGAATTTATTTGAAGTATGGGCTATTATGCGGTAGGAGAT
This sequence comes from Nicotiana attenuata, assembly GCF_001879085.1. NCBI lineage: Eukaryota > Viridiplantae > Streptophyta > Magnoliopsida > Solanales > Solanaceae > Nicotiana > Nicotiana attenuata. The sequence goes on along the minus strand of NW_017682304.1, from coordinate 6,545 downwards.
TTGATCTGACGGAAAGGAGCTGCTTGAAATGAAGAAGGATACAACCTAACTTTGAATTGGAAGGATGTTGCCCCGCACTTAATTGATGTCCACGAGAGGTGAATGGACTTGTGCAGCTAGAGAGTGAGCTTGGACTCAGGATGGGTCATTAATGTCGTGGGGATTGCACCCTGTGTAGCAGCGTTAGAAGACGTCAGCACGTAAATCCCACAGGTGGGTTATCTCCAGTGAGCGGATCGGCAGTTGCATGGTTGGCGAAGCTTCTGCGGAAATTCTATTGGTTATACGGCAAGGATATCGGTCGTGCGAATGTGGTTGATGATTCAGAGTATAAAAAGGGGTTTTATAGAAAGATTCTGAGAATTTTGGCGGTCGATTGCGCAAGGTTATGTCAATAAGAAATCAAGGATCTGGGTGAAGTCCAGAGTTGTGTAATACTGGCTTCAAGCTATGTGGGAGAGTCCCACCGCCTATGATTAGGGTTGTATGGTTAACTACTTGAGAGGTTTCTAGTTATTAGCATATTGATGGGTCATTCCAGCTACGGAAAGGACATAAGCGGTGATTTGAGCAAAGGAATTGTTAAAGGTGTGCTATGGGTGGCCTTATTGGCCCATGTTCAGACTTGGGGAAGGATTCGGGATTTATGCCTAGTATAGATGTGGGTTTCGAGGGAAGTGATTCTGCCGAGTGCTTCGTCGAGAGGGTATTCATGTGCTAGAAGATTTATGGAGTTGATTATATTCGGGGCCAAGTCTGAGCGGGTGGATCTCAACAACGGTCCTAGTGGATTCAAAGGGGTAAAGTGTGGTGCCCAATGACTTCGAGCCTATAGATACAGTTAAGAATTAAGCCTTGTAGCAGCTTATGAGGAGGTGCCCAGAAGGTTCTATGATGTTTTGACCTGTAGGGTAGCAATTGGAAGGTATGAAATGGTTTGTGGGATTTGAGACAGCATGGTCTCGTGAGTCAAGGTCACTCGAGATGAGTGCGGATGGAGTATTCTTTGTGTTGAATGGAGTTATTATTATTTCTAAGGCGATCGAGGATAAATTACAAGAAGATAGATTGAATAGCCATAGTTGAATTGGCATATTGGTGGCAGTGATTGGTCCCTTCGGCGCGATCAAGTTATGCAAGTGATTTGTGGGCCTTCTTCTCAACTCTTTAAGAGCTAGAAGAAGAGCAATTGCTTATATACACATTAAAAACCTCTTACCTCTTCCAATATGGGACAATGTCCCTTTGTCAAGGGAAGAAACTTAAAATTTCACTTAAAAATTTCATTTCACTCCATTTCCCATTCACCCTCTTTTAAGCATTTAATATACTTAAAATCCCAACAATGATTATTTAAACTTTAGGGAGAAATTGTAAACAAAAGGGGATAGGTCGCAACTTGGGTTTGGTTTTAAT
>NW_017682304.1:0-925 GCF_001879085.1 Nicotiana attenuata | reverse complement strand
TAGGTGAGCTGTATTTTCTCGAGGCAACCCGCAGCTAGTATAGTCTCTCTCAGGATTCTATTTATTTTCTGTCCAATTGTATTCCGGACAGCTGTTGTACATTATTCGATTTTTCTTAGAAATTGCTCATGCACTTGTGACACCGGGTTCTGGGATGGTTATAAAGTATTTTGTATTAATTGCTTATCATTTAATTTGAATTGAAGTGATTATCTTTTAATTGGTAAATTTGAAGGAAAGTCATGGTTTTCAAAAGTATTAAAATAAAAATTTAATTAAGTATTTTTGGTTGGCTTGCCTGACAGTGGTGTCCGGCGCCATCACGACTCTTAGTGGATTTTGGATCGTGACAAATATTCTCAATTGTTTGCAACAACACCCAATCCAAAAAAGTAATAGTTTTTGAAAACCCAAATTCGAATTCAAAGCTTCGAAACTTTTTAATGGTTGTCGATGGTGGATAATGAAACACTTTCAAAATTTTATGGATTGACAATTTTAATTCGAACATTTGTTGTGCAACATGAAAGGAAATTGCTAAGTTAAAACTCTATAGTAAAACGATTGAAATCCACTAATGAATTCCATTAAAACTCTATACAACAAGAAAACATAAAAAAAACAGAGAACATCAAAGGAAGAAATATAGGGAAAAATACAAAGAAGGAGAGACGGAGAGAGAGAGAGAGAGAAGGGGCATATATAAAGGGATGGAGAAATAACCGATATCCTATTCAATTCCTAATATAAAGGGATACTCATTTAAAATTAATTTATATATAATTAGTAAATTGTATATGCTCATGTAATTAAGTTAAAATTTGATTAGGGAGGTAATAAAGTATCAATATAGTATAGGAAGGTAAAAATCCCTTGTTTGAATGAGAAATAGGACACTTATGAGCATCCATTGATTTTTTTATAC
>NW_017682303.1:0-10129 GCF_001879085.1 Nicotiana attenuata | reverse complement strand
CTAATTCGTAAGTATAAGTTCGGCCGGGACCCACAGTTGTGGATCGAGAGGGGTGCCTAACACCTTCCCCTTAAGGTTATTTCGAGCCCTTACACTAATCTCTGGTAATGCAAACTAGTCTGAGAGTTAATCGCTCTAGGTGCCCTAACACACCATAATCTGTTAGGTGGCGACTCTTCAAATACCCAATTCCCAAAAGGAAATGAGTTATTACCCCCCATGAATGTCGAAACCCGGACTTCCCCGTCAAAAAGGGGAAAAAAGGGGGCGCGACAGCATGGCGACTCCGCTGGGGATAATCAGGCTCTTACCATAACGAACTTACTCTTATGAATCAGTCCAAGCATGCTTTATCCCGTACCCTTTTCCCTTATTTTATTGACTGTCTGTTTTCTTTTAAGCACTTATGGTTCTTTATTCCTGAAACTGACTTGCCTCTTTATTTCCTTTTCCTGTAACCGTCTTTCAATTATTTAAATACTGTATTTATTTTTCCTTACGTGCAAATACTTGACTACATGTTATTAACTGCAGCATAAATCATGCTCCACATCATATTCCACTCGTGCGTATCAAATCCTATAGCAACGCTTTAATGAGTGGTTGCACTCTTCCTATTTACTACCCTTAAATTCAGAAAGGCTTATTTGCGATAAAACCAGTCGATCAGTTGTGCAGTCGATGGTTCCGTGCCTTCCCCCTCGAGTTGTCCGCTCGAGGGTACCAGTCTAAAACCCCATAGAAACCTTACTCTGTTTAAAATTGTGCATGCATCATGGTCAAACCTAGTCGGATCAGTTATGTTGTCCACATAATGATCCTTTAAGATAAGCCTTATCCAAAGTCCATCGGGTTTTCCATAATCCCAATGGACACAACCACGTTCTATGCATTAATTTGGAGAACTAAATGCCGATATGTTGATCACAAATGTATAAATAGTCGAGTCTGGTGGGGGTAAGGTCTAACCCTTTTGTTTTGCAGAAAATGAGGCACGAGGTCCCCAGTTTTGGTATGGTTAGCACACCCTCACTCTTGCTAGACTGGTGGAGGAATCTCCCATCAGATGACCAAATCAATGAATGGAAAGAGAGGGCCGCCAAATCTAGCGAGAAGCTTGAATATCTGGAATACAGCCTGTTGGAATTGGAAGGAAAAGTGAGGAAGAGAGTCACCGACTGCCAAAACGCTGAGGGAAACGAAGAAGGGCATTTGGAAAAGGCATTCCTGCTAATGAGCCTACGCGAACTGGGGGATTTGATCGACAAGAGCATTCAGCCTGAAGAAAGTCCTTCTGAGACCAAATAGATTAGGTTTACTTGCTTTTCAAATGTAATAAGGCCAAGTGCCAGTAGTGACTTATCTTATTATTATCTTAGTGTCATTTTGGGATTCGTCTATTTTTATATTATGAAATGAAGCATTTATTGGCATTAAAAGTTCTCCAAATCTACTTGTCGCTAGGCCTACCTCGGGCACAACGAGGCTCCCAAATTAGGACGTGAATTTATATTTCCGCAATATTTGTTTAAATACTGCAAACATTTTGAAACCCTCACTGACTTGTTACCTTTTTGTTTTTTCTTATTTTTTATTATTATTCCCATCCCCTTAGGTTGGTTCAATCATACTGGCCTCATCAGCATATCACACCAGATCCAGAGGCCCTCCACCTCCTCCTCCTCCAAGCAACAGAAAAGGCAAAAATGGACGATTTAAGTGGTATCCGAAAGGAGAATATTGAGAATGCAGAAACCTCCGATGGCCGCAGTATCCCGGCCCCAAATGATCTGGTTTTGAGACTGGAACAAAGGATATTGGAGCTGCAAGGAGAACTTGAGCAGGTTCGCAACTTGGCAAACCTGTCGCTTACCCTGAATGTCCCTGACATCAACAACAGAACACCAAGAATCCAACACCTCCTCAAAGCACACAAAACCAACAACCACAAAATCCTCCTGCACCAAATCAATACGCAACTCCGCCCCAGAATCCCAACCCATTACCAGCTCCACTACAACAACACCATCAACCAATTCATTACCTGCCAACCACCACTTACCACACTCCCCAAAATACACCACCACCCATTCCTGATCCACAAAACTCCACCAATGACCATCACTACACCCAAGTTCCTGGCACCCATCAAAGCAACCCCATATATGTGGAAACTATACCTTATTCTACCCAACCAATCTCCTGTACACCGGAATCCTCCGAGAAGGACTTGCTCATCAAAAACATGGCTGAAAAACTCAAGAAGTTAACAAGCCGAGTTCAAGGTGTTGAGGGAGACAGAGGAATAGAAGGTTTGAACTATGAAGATCTGTGCATATAGCCGGATGTCGAACTACCAGAGGGGTACAAACCTCCCAAGTTCGAAATGTTCGATGGTACAGGTGATCCCAGGGTTCATCTAAGGACTTATTGTGACAAGCTTGTCGGGGTCGGGAAAGATGAAAAGATCAGAATGAAGCTCTTTATGAGGAGGCTTACTGGGGACGCTTTGTCTTGGTATATCAGCCAAAATCCTAAGAAATGGTCCAGTTGGGTAAGCATGGCGTCGGATTTCATGGACCGGTTTAGATTCAACACAGAGAATGCACCGGATGTCTTCTACATTCAGAATCTTAAGAAGAAACCTACTGAGACTTTCCGTGAATATGCTACTCGTTGGAGGTCGAAAGCAGCCAAGGTCAGGCCATCTTTGGACGAAGAACAGATGAATAAATTCTTTGTCAGGGCACAGGACCCGCAATATTATGAGAGGTTGGGGCAGTAATGGTAGCCCAGGGCCCAAAATCTCCACTTGTCTATCAAACACCTCCACCCACATATCAAACACCTCTACCCACATACCAAGCATCACCGCCCATATATCAACCTTCATCTCCCAGATACTCCCAACCAGCCTCTGTCCATCACACCTATAACTCCCAACCATCCCACTTCCAATCACCACCAGCTCGATAAAATTATCCAAGACCATGACCAAACTTTGACCGCAAGCCACCCAGACAATATACCGCCATTACTGAGCCCATTGACCAACTATATGAAAGATTGAAAGACGTCGTCTACGTCACTCCTATTCCCGCTATGGCATTAGAAAATCCATCCCAGTAGGTCAATCCGAACAAAATTTGTGCGTACCATTCCGGTATGAAAGGGCACACCACTGCTGAGTGCCGGACATTGAAGGATAAGATCCAAACGCTAATTGACAACAAGGTCATACAAGCAAAGGAAGTCGCACCTAATATCCGCAACAATCCCCTCCCTGATTACAGAGGTGATGGTATACATGTGATAGAGACAAATGAAGAATGGGACCCCGAGGGGTCGATCGAGCTTATTCGAGAAGACGATGACTCTAAGGTTGCAGTCACACTCCTATTATGGTTCAGACTCAAGCACCGATCGAGGTTGAGGTAACTGCATCAGTGCCATTCGAGGTGGAAGTGGCTCCGCCCGCAGCCACCCCCACTCCATTTGAAGTAGAAGTAGTCACACCCTTCACTGTGACAGTATCAACCACACCCCCATTCAACTCAAAAGCAGTACCCTGGGATTATGTCGCTGAGGCTCGGCGGAAAGGAATGGCCAAGGTAGATGAATCTGATGCGGCACAAGGAATGACTAGAACCGGAAGAGTCTATACACCTGAACACCTGGGAGGTTCAAGTAAGGAGGCCATTGCTAGGCAACCTATCATTGAGACTGGGCCAGATGACCTGTGGAGGAAGGTACAAGCAAATGAGTACTTTGTTGTGGACCATCTGAACAAAGTCCCTGCTCAGATATCTATCCTATCACTATTGCAGAATTTAGAGGCACACAAGAACGCCTTAATGAAAGTGTTGAGCGAGGCTTACGTACCCAATAACATCACCGCCAGAGAAATGGCCAACATGGTTGGGCAAGTACTAGAAAGTCATAAGATCATCTTCCACGAAGATGAGCTACCACCCTAGGGACGGAACCACAATCGAGCATTGCATATTACGGTGCAATTTGAAGACAAGTTCATTGCCAGGGTCTTGGTTGATAGAGGTTCAAGCCTAAACATTTGTCCATTGGACACTCTGAAAAGGTTGGACAAAGGTTTCCATGAGATACAGGTAGGAAGCATGAATGTGAAGGCTTTCGATGGGGCCCAGAGGGCCACGATCGGGGAAATCAACCTTTGTTTGCAAATGGGGCCAACTTGGTTTGATGTTGAATTTCAAGTACTCGACATACCAGCCTCATATAACCTTTTGTTGGGCCGACCATGGATCCATGTTGCTGGAGCCGTGCCTTCCACGTTACATCAAGCCGTGAAGTTTGAATGGAACTGCCAAGAGGTAATTCACGGAGATGGAAGTAACCCCATCTACACTAGTCAGACCATCCCGGCCATTGGACATAGAAGAAGGCTAGGAGGGGAAACCTACCATCACATCGAACGGGTCAATGCCGTCGAGAAGGATAAGTGGTGGAGTAACAAAATAGAAAGCATACTAGCATGGTCTGGATATGAACCCGGCAAAGGATTGAGAAAGAACCTCCAAGGTATCACCAAACCAATACAGGTGAAAAATCATGGTACCACCTTTGGGCTCGGATATCAATACACATGGGAAGAATATAATGATTGGTCGCCTCCGTGGCGCGGACCATATTACCCACTTGAGCAGCCGATGCCACGTTTGGAACAAGCTTTCCACCAAGCTGACACAAAATGGGGGACTACGGAAGAAGAAGCACTAGTTGGGTTGAAGAATTTGTTCTTGGAAGATGAGGACATGGACTGCGGTGCCATAATTAAGGAGGAGGAGGAAGAAGGCCTCACTATTCAGACTGTGGCGAAGGGAGCTACTCTCAGGAACTGGACCGCCACACCATCCCGAGCCCGCCGAGTCCCTGGGTAGCTTGGCAGAATTTACTTCTGTAAGCCATTCTAGGCATTTTAAGATTTCCCGTAATTTTGTTTTAAGTTTTACTTGTTTCAAAATAAATGCTCAATTCATCGAGCCGTACTTTTTCTGGACAATTTTTCAAGTTTAAATCAAATGCACTTACTCTTTATTATTCATTACTATTTCTACACTTTTTCTTTCTACAGCGTTATTATTACTTTTCCTGATGAACCCGTGACTGTGACATGTAATGAGGCAACGCAACATGAGAATAGTGATTCAGAGGAAGAGGATAAGATACCTGAGGAAATTGTCAGGGAGGTTGAAAATTTTGAGAATAAGCCTAAGTCCAACCCGGACGAGACCGAAGCAGTAAATTTGGGAGACGCCAAGACCGTCAAGGAGACCCGCATCAACATACACTTGCACCAATAGAGAAGGAGGAATACATTCATTTCCTAAAAGAATATGAGGACATTTTCGCATGGTCATACGACGATATGGCCGGTTTGAGCACATCTATAGTGGCTCACAAGTTGCCCACTAATCCCATGTGCCTGCCAATCATGCAGAAACTCCGAAAGTTCAAACCAGACATGAGCCTGAAAATCAAGAAGGAAGTTACCAAGCATATCAAAGCCAAAGTTGTCAGGGTGGTTGAGTATCCGACTTGGTTAGCTAACATTGTGCCGGTTCCAAAGAAAGATGAAAAGGTCAGAGTATGTGTTGACTATCGGGATTTAAACAGAGCAAGTCCCAAGGACGACTTCCCACTGCCAAATATACACATCCTGATCGATAATTTCGCCAAGCATGAACTCCAATCCTTTGTAGATTGCTTCGGGGGTTATCACCAGATTTGGATGGATGAAGAAGATGCAGAGAAGGCAACTTTTATTACACCATGTGGTGTATATTGTTACAAGATGATCCCATTCGGTTTGAAGAACGCTGGGGCCACTTACTTGAGAGCCATGATAACCATCTTCCATGATATGATACACAAAGAAATAGAGGTGAATGTGGACGATGTCATTATCAAATCCAAGAGGGCCGCAGATCACATAGCAGACTTGAGGAAGTTCTTTGACAGGCTAAGGAGGTACAACTTGAAACTGAACCCCGCAAAGTGCGCATTCGGGGTTCCCGCAGGAAAATTGTTGCGATTCATTGTCAGTCGTCGAGGGATTGAGCTGGATCCATCTAAAGTCAAGGCGATTCAGGAGTTACCGCCACCTAAGAGCAAAAAGGATGTGATGAGCTTCCTAGGACGTCTCAACTACATCAGCTGCTTCATAGCACAATCCGCGGTCATATGTGAACCCATCTTCAAGATGCTGAGGAAAGATGCCGAAAAAAGCTGGACCGAGGATTGTCAGAAAGCCTTTGACAGAATCATGGAGTACTTATCCACACCGCCAGTGCTGGTCCCGCCAGAGCCGGGGCGACCTTTGCTACTTTATCTATCGGTATTGGATGGGGCCTTCGGATGTGTTTTGGGACAACATGACGAGACAGGAAGGAAGGAGCAGGCCATATACTACTTGAGCAAGAAGTTTACACCTTACGAAGCACGATACTCTCTTCTTGAACGCACTTGCTGTGCTTTGACCTGGACAACTCAAAAATTGAGGCATTACTTCTGTGCCTACACTACATACCTCATATCTAGGATGGATCCTCTGAAGTACGTATTCCAAAAACCCATGCCGACGGGGAAATTGGCCAAATGGCAGATACTATTAAGTGAGTTCGATATCGTCTATGTAACTCAAAAGGCGGTCAAAGGACAAACGTTGGAAGATCATCTTGCTGAGAATCCGGTGGGAGGAGAATACGAACCCTTCAAAATGTATTTTCCTGACGACGAGGTATCATTCGTAAGAGAAGACATTACTGAAACATATGATGGTTGGAGGATGTTTTTCGACGGAGCCGTAAATTTCGAAGGAGTGGGCATAGGAGTAGTTTTGGTATCAGAGATGGGTCAGCACTATCCGGTATCTGCTAAACTCAGATTTCCCTGCACTAACAACATGGCGGAGTATGAAGCCTGCATATTAGGACTCAACATGGCAATCGACATGAACATTCAGGAGCTGTTGGTGATTGGAGATTTAGATTTGCTCGTGCACCAAGTACAAAGAGAGTGGGCCACCAAGAATTCCAAGATATTGCCATATCTGCACCATGTGCAGGAATTGAGAAAAAGGTTTAAAAAGATAGAATTCGGACATGTCCCAGAATTCATAATGAGTTTGCCGATGTAGGCCACTTTGTCGTCCATGATACAACATCCAGATAAGAACTACATTGATCCCATTCCGGTGAGGATCCACAATCAGCCCATATTGTGCTCATGTCGAGGAAGAAGCGGATGGAAAGCCTTGGTTCCACGACATCAAAGAATACTTATCAAAAGGAGAGTACTCGGAGCATGCAAATCACACTCAGAAACGCACACTCCGGAGACTGTCGAATCACTCCTTCCACAACGGAGGGAACTTGTACATAAGAACTCCTGATTTGGGTCTACTAAGATGTGTTGATGCAAATGAAGCTTCTAAGCTACTTGAGGATGTGCATGATGGGACATGTGGTCTACACATGAATGGTTTCGTCTTGGCTAAGAAGATACTCAGGGCAGGTTACTTTTGGATGACCATGGAGACGGATTGCATTCATTATGTCCGCAAATTCTTTCAATGTCAAGTACATGCCGACATGATAAAAGTGCCGCCAAACGAGCTCAATGCAACAAGATCACCTTGGCCATTCGCCGCCTGGGGAATGGATGTTATTGGTCCAATTGAGCCCACTGCTTCAAACGGACACAGGTTTATTCTGGTCGCCATCGATTACTTCACAAAATGGGTCGAAGCTGCATCTTACAAAGCTCTAACCAAGAAAGTCGTCGCTGATTTTATCAAGGATCGTATTGTCTGCCGATTCAGAGTTCCCGAGCCCATCATTACTGACAACGCCGCCAACCTCAACAGTGATCTGATGAAGGCTATATGTGAAGCTTTCAAAATCAAGCACAAGAATTCCACAGCCTACAGACCTCAGATGAATGGAGCCGTAGAAGCCGCCAATAAAAATATCAAGAACATACTAAGGAAAATGGTAGAGAACCACAAACAATGGCATGAGAAGTTACCCTTTGCTCTGTTGGGATACCGCACTACAGTTCGCATATCAACCGGGGCAACTCCCTACATGTTGGTTTATGGTACCGAGGATGTCATCCCAGCCAAGGTGGAGATTCCTTCTTTAAGAATCATACAAGAAGTTAAACTCAGCGATGCAGAATGGATAAGGAGTCGCTATGAACAATTAGCCCTTATCGATGGAAAGAGGATGAACGCAGTATGTCACGACCGACTTTACCAGAACAGAATGTCTAGAGCTTTCAACAAAAGGGTCAAACCAAGACATTTCGCGCCAGGGCAGCTGGTATTGAAGAAAATCTTCTCGCATCAAGATGAAGCCAAAGGGAAATTCTCTCCCAACTGGCAAGGTCCGTACATGGTTCTCAGGGTACTGACAGGAGGAGCACTTATACTTGCAGAAATGGATGGAGAAATCTGGCCAAAACCGATCAATTCAGACGCAGTCAAGAGATACTATACTTAAATCATTTATGTTTCCTCATCTGATGTAATTGAACTACACTTGACCTGATTCCCGTTTAAGAGGGGATACGTAGGCAGCCTTATGGGTTCGGTCATATCATAATAAAATTTTCACTTCTCCCAAGATCAGAAACTGGGGCAGAATTTTGAGGAGGACCCTCAAAATTCTGGAGCAAGTCCAGCCAACGCCAACATGTGTCAGACAGTCAAAAATCGGTTAAGAAACTGGGGCAGAATTTTGAGAAGGATTCTCAAAATTTCGAGGGGATCCAGCAAGGCCTTTTTCTCCAAACGATCAAAGATAATCTACCAAAATGGGGCAGAATTTTGAGGAGGACCCTCAAAATTCCAATACGGGAGAATTGCAATGTCTCTGAAATGTGTTACAGTCACTAGTTCATCTAAAATAATGTGATATTTCACTGTGTTTTCTAAAATAACTCTACTTTCATCAATAATTGCATATTTTCAAAAAACCCTATTTCCATTACAGTTAGGTGTCACCCAGGGGAACTCGAAAGGCTTTCAAAACGGAGCAAAGCAAGGCCGGCGAACAGAAGCACGAACCAACCTTCCCCCCCACAAAACTTATAATTTTTCTTTGGACGCAGGCACATCTGATGTAACGAAAACATCCACGCAGCAAGATCGCTATCAATCAGGCCATCAGACACCGAATACATCTCCAGCTAAGACATATGCTACTCTTATTTGCTTCTTGCTCCTTGCATGGGACTAATCCCTATCCCGCATACTTGCATGCGGCTAATCTTTGCCTCCATATTTGCATGAGGCTAATCCTTGCCTCCCCTATTTGCATGAGGCTAATCCTTGCCTCCCCGATTTGCATGAGGCTAATCCTTGCCTCCATACTTGTACGAGGCTAATCCTTGCCTACCCATTTGCATGAGTCTAATCCCTGACTCCCTATTTGCATGAGTCTAATCCTTGACTCCATGAGGCTAATCCTTGCCTCCTATTTGCATGAGGCTAATCCCTGCCTCCATACCTGCATGAGGCTAATCCTTGCGTCCCCATTTGCATGAGTCTAATCCTTGACTCCATGAGGCTAATCCCTGCCTCCATACTTACATGAGTCTAATCCCTGACTCCCTATTTGCATGAGTCTAATCCTTGACTCTATTAGGCTAATCCTTTGTAATGACCCAGCCGGTTGTTTTTGGAATTTACCCCCCGATTCCCTAGTAACTGCTTTCCCCAAGTTTATTTCTGCTATTTTGATTTGCCGGGATGTTCGGTTTTGAGTTTCGGAGAGTTTTGGGACACATAGTCCCTAAAGGAGAGCTTAAGTGTTGGAAGATGGTCCATAGTCAGAACAGTGTGAAGACGGCCTCGGAATGGAAATTCGATGGTTCCGTTAGCTCCGTTAGGTGATTTCGTGGTTAGGAGCGTGTTCGGAATGTGTTTTGGAAGTCCGTAGCTGAGTTAGGCTTGAAATGCCGAAGTTTGAATTTTTGAAGTCTCCGGTCCGATAGTGAGATTTTGATCCGAGGGTCGGAACGGAATTCCGGAAGTTGCAGTAGCTCCGTCATGTCATTTGGGATGTGTGTGTAAGATTTCAGGTCATTT
>NW_017682302.1:2920-10131 GCF_001879085.1 Nicotiana attenuata | reverse complement strand
CTACTGAAGAATTATGACGATGAACCATAAACTGAAAGCAAGCAGGACAGATTCAAAACGAAGAAAAATTAAAACTAAACCTAAGGCTTAACAGAACAGGATTAAATCGAGCCAACAAAATTAAGCTAAAGCTAAGAACAATTACAAGAACAAGATGAAAACACACACATAATCAAAGACAGAATCGTACAAAACTTACTGATTTAGGGCGTTCGACTGACCATGGGGGAACTCTGACCGGCCATTTGTTGTTTGAATCCTCCGGGATTCTTGACACGTAACATCCCTAATCGTGTGTTTTCAAAAGAACACACATGATTAGGGAAATTACGGTCCAAAATCCCCCAAGATTTTCTGAGTTAAGGTTCTGCCGGTCTAAGATCTAAAATTCGAGAAGTTTTGGCCAGATTTGAGGGGCGGGGCTTAGGGGGTTTAAAAGAGGGGGTGATGGTGGTTGAGTGGTGTTAATTTGGGGTGGTTTGGACAAGGTTGTGTTTTGGCCGGAAATTTCGATCTAATATTTGGAACGATTGGTTAAGATTCGAAGGAAAACAAAGGCAAGGTTGGAAAGAGGAGAACGAGGAGGACCGGTGGTGTAATTTTGGGAGGATTTGGGGCTTCGCCGCCGGCGGCGACGATTTTCGGCCGGCGGCGGACGGCGGAGGGACGGTGGTAGGTGGTGGGGCTAGGGTGGCCGGCACCGGCGTTACAGGGGAGGAGTTAGTACGAGGAAGAGAGGTATGGTTTTAGGGTTAATGAATTTTTTCGGACAGTTATATCTAATTCCTATTTCAAACGATGGCCGTTGGATCACAAGAATTGGACGGCCAAGATTGAAAATCGCCTAAACGGCGTCGTTTTGGGCGTCTCTGGACCGGACTGGGCTGGGGCGTGGATTGGGCTGGTCTGGGGTATGTTTGGACTGGACCTAACTAATTAAAATTAACCCAATTAAAGCAGCCCCAAATTTTCCCTTTTCCTTTCTTTTTCATTTCAATTTTCTTTTTAGTTCCTTTTTAATTCATTTTTCTTCTTCCAAAATTAAAATAAAAACCTAGATTAAAATTAAAAATCAAATTAACCTATCAAATTGAATTAATTAACTCATAATTGCCACATTTAAAAAAACAAATTAAAGGAAAAACTACCAAAATTCAAAATTAAAATTAAAAGGCACAAAATAAACTATTTTTTTTTTTTTTTGTGATTTTCCCATTTTATAAAACAACTAATTTCCACTTAATCCTAAAATGTAGAAGTAAATCCTAAATGCAACATATTTTTTGTATTTTATATTTTTTCCAAAATTAACACGCACAGACAAAATGCAAACAATTAACATAAAATGCCACAAAAATACACAATATTGTGAATACTGAAAGAAATTATTTTGTTTTGAAATTATGGGAGTAATTCATGTAGGGCAAAAATCACGTGCTCACAGCTGCCCCTCTTTGCCCGGAAACACGAAGAGTTTTCGTGCAAAGACAAGTGAGCAGAAATGAACGATTTTTGCCCGTTTGCATATTCCGTGTGAAGCATTTTTAAAAGATTTGACCGCACCCTGCTTCAAGGGTTGCCTACATATCCTGGGCTAAACAGGAATCAGGTCAGTGTAGTTCGGGAAGGTTTGGTAGCTGGGACTACCTGGAGCTGTGATTTCACTGTTGTTGTTGCTGCTACTGCTCGCTGACCTCCTTATTACACCGAGTAAAATAAAAGAAGCTAGCCTAAGCTATGATCTACAAATTACAAGAGAGTCCTATCTATGTCCTCTAACTTGTTCTTGTGTTGTCTTGAACTTGTATCTTCCGGTGGAATCCTTGTTGTTTCCTTGCATTATGATCGGAGAAGTTTTGCCATTCTTCCGAGTGATGCTTGACTGCTGAAATTTGAAATATATGCCTCTATTCTCCAGGCGGGCTCCTGATTGCTAAAACTTGAACAGTATTCCCTTGTTTTCCAGGTGGGCGCCTGATTGCTGAACTTTGAAAAGTATTCCCTTGTTCTCCAGGTGGGCGCCTGATTGCTAAAACTGAAAAGTATTCCCTTGTTCTCCAGGTGGGCGCCTGATTGCTGAACTTTGAAAAGTATTCCCTTGTTCTCCAGGTGGGCGCCTGACTGCTGAATTTTAAAAAGTATTCCCTTGTTCTCCAGGTGGGCGCCTGACTGCAATGTTTGAAATGTATTCCCTTGTTCTTCAGGTGGGCGCCTGATTGCTAAAACTTTGAAAAGTATTCCCTTGTTCTACAGGTGGGCGCCTGATTGCTAAAACTTGAAATATATTCCCTTGTTCTCCAGGTGGGCGCCTGATTGCTGAAACTTGAAAAATATTCCCTTGTTTTCCAGGTGAGCGCCTGATTGCTGAACTTGAAATGTATTCCCTTGTTCTTCAGGTGGGCGCCTGATTGCTGAAACTTGAAAAGTATTCCCTTGTTATCCAGGTGGGCGCCTGATTGCTGAAACTTTGAAAAGTATTCCCTTGTTATCCAGGTGGGCGCCTGATTGCTAAAACTTTGAAAAGTATTCCCTTGTTCTCCAGGTGGGCGCCTGATTGCTGAAACTTTGAAAGTATTCCCTTGTTCTCCAGGTGGGCGCCTGATTGCTAAAACTGACAAGTATTCCCTTGTTCTCCAGGTGGGCGCCTGACTTCAACAAAATACACAAACAAAGAAAATATTCTGCCCCAGTTTGATAACTGGGCGCGTTATATTACCAAATATTAAAAAACTTGAAAGATAAAATTTGCATTGTACTTCCCTTGTTCTCCAGGTGGGCGCCTGACTTCTGAACCTNGCCTCTCATGAGTATTCCCTTGTTCTCCAGGTGGGTGCCTGATTACCAAAACTTGAAAAATATTCCCTTGTTATCCAGGTGGGCGCCTGATTGCTAAAATTTGAAAAAATATTCCCTTGTTCTCCAGGTGGGTGCCTGATTACCAAAACTTAAAAAAGTATTCCCTTGTTATCCAGGTGGGCGCCTGATTGCTAAAACTTTGAAAAAGTATTCCCTTGTTCTCCAGGTGGGCGCCTGATTGCTGAAACTTTGAAAAGTATTCCCTTGTTCTCCAGGTGGGCGCCTGATTGCAACAAAATAAACAACAAAGAAAATTTCTGCCCCTGTTTCAATCAAAGAAAAATTTGTTAATGTAAAATGGTGATTAGCTGCTGGCATTCTTGTTGGCCATGCTCCCACTTCCGACTTCACCCTGACTTGCTTCCTGGATTTGCTTTTGACTTGCCATGATTTCCCAATTGACTTTCAACCGTCCAATCTCGATGACCCACATGTTTTACTTCATATTACTGTTTGGTGTTCCTGTTCCTTTCCTGTGAACCTTACCTTTTCCTTGCAAACGTCTGATTATTCCACTGATTTTATTGATCCTTCATGTTTTACTCTCTTTTGACATGTCCCCAACTTGTTGTGCCGCCCAACTGGGAAGCTGGTAGTTAGCTTTGCCATCCTTCTTTTGTTTTGAATAGAACTGACACTAAAATGTCTTATAGACAGATTTCAAGAAGATGAAATGCAATGACCTCGAAGGTTTTGAGGATAGAAAACTCTGGAAATGAATGAGTGGTAATGAAGAGAAAAGGACAAGACTTATCTGAGCGGAAAGGCTGATTCCATTGATCGTGCCATGCATTTTGGATCCCAACCTAGTCTGTCCAACCAATCAATTGTTACTTACCACATTTGTTGCCTCATACTTTCACGCCCGACCTTTAACAAAACCCAAACCTTGCTTCTTTCACCATGTTTCAAACACCTTTCAACCACAGACTTCCTTATTTGCTCATCTGAAGACTCATTTTCGCCTTACGGTGCCCATGAGGGTTTTCACCAATAAGACCCTCTCATTTTTAATATCTCTCAAGCTCACTTCGCCTTACGGTGCCCGTGAGGGTTTTCACCAATAAGACTCTCTCATTTTAATACCTCTCAAACTCATTTCACCTTACGGTGCCCGTGAGGGTTTTCACCAATAAGACTCTCTCATTTTAATATCTCTCAAATTCATTTCGCCTTACGGTGCCCGTGAGGGTTTTCACCAATAAGACTCTCTCATTTTAATATCTCTCAAATTCACTTCGCCTTACGGTGCCCGTGAGGGTTTTCACCAGTAAGACTCTCTCATTTCATCATTTTCCTTCTGGCACCAGAGTGTTATCCCCAATAAGAATCACTTTACCTGCTTGTATTGACATTTCTTAAAATTGATCAGAAGGTCTTTCTTTAGACCGTAATGTGGCTTTTGGATGGGTTTAGAAGGAAAGGTATAGAAGCTCAAAAGAATTCAAACGTGGGTCCAATATTACAACTTTCGGAATCATATCTCATGTAACAACCATCTTCTGCCCCAGTTTCCTTCCCGGTGATTATTTGGATTTTTCTTTTGTTATGACTGAACCTCAGTGAGGCTGCCTACGTACCCTTTCGGGATCAAGTCAAACGTAGTTCAAACGACTACGTTCATTGTTGCTATCTTTCCTTTTCTTCCACTGTTGTTTTCTTTCCTTTCACTTTCTTTGCCTTCTCTTTTCTTTCTTATTTTCCTGTTTTATTCACTGTTCTTTTTCTTTGCTTGTTTTTCTTTTTTTTTTCTTTCTTTCTCTTTTTTTTTCTCTTTTTTTTCTCTTTTTTTTTCTTTTTCCTCTTTTTTTTCTTTTTTTTTCTTTTTCACTATTTTTCTCTTATTTCTGCATTCTCTTTCCTTGCTCGGGCTTACGAGCTTGATTATTGATTCCGAAAGAGGGGTATGCAAGAAAGTAATTAAGGCTCAAAAGGGGTAACAAGGGATAAAGTGTTTAGATAGCATAACAAAATGCCTTCGTCATTTCAATCTCAAAATATGCCAAATACAATCAAGTACACAAAGACAAAGAAATCATACATAATATCTCTTGACTGCATCGGAATTGATAGCCATTTCTACACATTTCCCTTCTACGTCCGTTAGATATAAAGCGCCATTGGACAACACTCTGGTTACAACAAATGGCCCTTGCCAGTTTGGGGCGAACTTTCCTTTTGCCTCAGCCCAATGAGGTAGGATACGTCTCAGCACCAACTGCCCTACTTCAAACTTACGTGGACGCACCTTCTTGTTATATGCTCTTGCCATTCTCCGTTGGTATAACTGACCATGACATACCGCTGCCAGTCGTTTCTCGTCAATCAGACTCAATTGTTCCAAGCGGGTTTTAACCCATTCATCATCATCAATCTCTGCCTCAGCGATGATCCGGAGGGACGGGATTTCGACTTCTGCGGGTATTACTGCTTCGGTTCCATACACCAAGGAGTAGGGAGTCGCTCCTACTGATGTACGGACAGTAGTGCGATAGCCTAACAAGGCAAAAGGTAGTTTTTCATGCCATTGCCTTGACCCTTCGACCATTTTCCGAAGTATTTTCTTGATATTCTTGTTAGCTGCTTCGACCGCCCCATTTGCTTTAGGGCGATATGGGGTAGAGTTGCAATGCATGATCTTAAACCGCTGACATGTCTCGGCCATCAAGTGACTGTTGAGATTGGCACCATTATCTGTGATGATTACCTTCGGGATCCCAAACCGGCATATGATATTTGAATGTACAAAATCGACAACTGCCTTCTTAGTCACAGATTTGAAGGTTTTTGCCTCCACCCATTTAGTGAAATAATCAATAGCTACCAAAATGAATCTATGTCCATTTAATGCTGCTGGCTCAATCGGTCCAATAACATCCATTCCCCAGGCAACGAAGGGCCATGGTGCCGACATTGTATGCAATTCAGAGGGCGGAGAATGAATCACATCTCCATGTATCTGACATTGATGACATTTGCGCACGAAACTGATGCAATCCCGTTCCATAGTAAGCCAATAATACCCTGCTCGGAGGATCTTCTTTGCCAATATATATCCACTCATATGAGGTCCGCAAACTCCCGCATGTACCTCAGCCATGATAACTGTAGCCTGTCTGGCATCTATACATCTCAATAACCCCAGATCTGGAGTTCTCTTGTACAACATTCCTCCACTGAAGAAAAATCCGCTTGCCAAGCGTCGACTTGCTCTCTTTTGATCCCCTGTAGCCTGTGTCGGGTATACTCCCATCCGGAGATATTCTTTTATGTCATGGAACCATGGCTCACCATCGAATTCTTCCTCCACTACGTTACAATAGGCATGTTGATCTCGAACCTGAATATGTAACGGATCCACGTAAGCCTTGTCCGGATGATGCAACATTGATGCCAAGGTGGCCAAAGCGTCAGCAACCTCATTGTGCATCCTTGGAATGTGTTTGAAATCTATTGATTGAAACCGTTGACAAAGTTCATGCAAGCACTGCCGGTATGGTATGAGCTTCAAGTCCCGTGTTTCCCACTCTCCCTGAATCTAGTGTACAAGAAGATCCGAGTCACCCATGACCAAGATTTCCTGAACACCCATGTCTATAGCCAGTCTCAGTCCCAGGATACAGGCTTCGTACTCAGCCATGTTGTTGGTGCAATAGAAACGAAGTTGAGCAGTGACAGGGTAGTGTTGCCCTGTCTCAGAAATCAGTACTGCTCCTATTCCGACACCCTTGGCATTGGCAGCTCCATCAAAGAACAGTTTCCATCCAGGCTTCTCGACCTGTTCTAATTCTTCAATATGCATTACCTCCTCATCCGGGAAGTATGTTTTCAAAGGCTCATATTCGTCATCAGCGGGATTCTCAGCCAGATGATCAGCCAATGCTTGTGCTTTCATGGCGGTCCGCGTCACGTAGACAATATCAAACTCCGTAAGCAGGATTTGCCATTTCGCCAGCCTCCCTGTGGGCATGGGCTTTTGAAAAATATACTTCAATGGGTCCAACCGAGAGATGAGATAGGTAGTATATGCTGACAAGTAGTGTTTCAACTTTTGCGCTACCCAGGTTAAAGCACAACACGTTCTCTCGAGTGGAGTGTATTTTACCTCATATGATGTGAACTTCTTGCTGAGGTAGTAAATCGCCTGCTCTTTCCTTCCCGTGATGTCATGCTGCCCCAGTACACAACCAAACGAATTGTCTAACACAGTCAGGTAAAGGATCAGGGGCCTTCCTGGCTCTGGCGGAACCAACACTGGTGGGCTAGCCAAATACTTCTTGATCTTATCAAATGCTGCTTGACATTCGTCCGTCCATCTGACCGCAGCATCTTTCTTTAACAACTTGAAAATGGGT
>NW_017682302.1:0-2396 GCF_001879085.1 Nicotiana attenuata | reverse complement strand
GTTTGGCACAATTGTCAATCAATATATGGATGTTTGGAAGTGGGAAATTGTCCTTCGGGCTTGCCTTATTGAGATCACGGTAATCAACACATACTCTGGTCTTCCCATCCTTCTTTGGTACAGGCACCACATTAGCTAACCAGGTAGGGTATCGAGTAACTCGTATGACCTTCGCCTCAAGCTGCTTGGTAACCTCTTCTTTGATTTTCACACTGATATCTGTTTTAAATTTCCTCAACTTCTGCTTGACAGGCGGGCATGCCGAATCAACAGGCAATTTGTGGACCACCAGATCGGTACTCAAACCCGGCATGTCATCATATGACCATGCGAAAACATCTTTGTATTCAAGCAGCAATTTAATTATCTCCTCCCTGAGCGGGGCTTCCAAATGGACACTTATTTTTGTTTCCCGAACATTCTCCCGATCCCTTAGATTGATTGCCTCTGTGTCATTCAAGTTAGGCTTGGGTTTTTCCTCAAATTGATTTAACTCTTTACTGATTTCTTCCAAAGCTTCCACATCATCGTATTCCCCTCCATCCTCACACTCAATTTCCTGTATTACTATTTCACATTGATTATCAAGACTAGGCCGGCGACTCCTTATGCATGACACATCGTTGAAATCAGCATAAAAGGGACTGTACAAAAGAGAAAAGAAAACAAAAATAAAGACTATCAGGAGAGAAGAAAAGAGGAAATTGCATTTCATTATAATTGTAAGATAACAAGGTTCAACTCATCCAAAATGGACGGAACATAAGAATCTGAATTACAACCCTGGAAATAATCCAGATTTAGTACTCAAAGAAAAAACCAAAACTAACTACCACGACTCCTTCCGAATTGGAAGAGGAGTAGCTTCCCAGTTATTGAGCCTAGCCTGAGATCCCATGAACTGCACATCAAATTCACTCGGACCTTCGCCGGGTTCTACCATGTTCACTTCATCGGACACCTTTTCGAACCTTGCGAGCATCTCTTTTGTCAGGTTCTATCACCACAGAATTTGGCACTGCTGTTGCTGGGCGTTGTTTAGTACCAGGCCGGACGAAGGAACGGGAAAGGCGGGGAATAGGTTTTGGAAGGGTCCACACTCTCTTTTTCATCTTTTTGGCTCTTCTTATGTCAGCTGAAGTGGGTTTGAAACCTAGCCCAAAAGTGTCTGGATTTCCGGGGAGAGACACCGGCTGTATGATCCCCTGTAGTGAAGCACCTAACCCCTTTCCGGGCAAGAATCCATTTCTTATCATCTCTGAGGCTACCATAACAGATGCGACAGCTATCTTGGGCATAGGAACACACTCTCCTTCCGGGATTTTATCAACTGGCACTGTATCCATGACTTGATACACCCAGGGACCTTTGTCATTTTCTACTTCCTCAAAGGATGTAATAGCATTACAAGAATTGTCCTCTCCATGGACCACGATCTCCTGCCGATCCCATTCAAACTTGACCATTTGATGCAAAGTAGACGGTACTACCTTTGCGGCATGAATCCAGGGCCGTCCCAATAAAAGGTTGTAGGAAACACTGACATCGAGCACTTGAAACTCCATAGTGAATTCCACAGGTCCTATTGTTAGTTCCAACACAATATCTCCCACTGTGTCTTTCCCTCCGCCGTCAAATCCCCGTACACAGATGCTGTTTTTATGAATTCTTTCCCTGTCAACTTGCAACTTTTCTAGAGTGGAAAGAGGGCAAATGTTGGCACTAGACCCGTTATCAATTAACACCCGAGTCACCACGGAAGCTTCACACTTCACTGTGAGGTACAAGGCTCTATTATGTTCAGTTCCTTCCAATGGTAACTCGTCATCAGAAAATGTCACCCTATTTACCTCAAAAATCTTGTTCGCAATCTTCTCAAGATGATTCACAGTAATTTTATCTGGCACATGAGCTTCGTTTAGAATCTTCATCAAGGCCCGGCGGTGTTCATCTGAATGGATCAATAAGGACAATAATGAGATCTGTGCCGGGGTTTTCCTCAGTTGTTCCACAATCGAATAGTCCTGAGCCTTCATCTTTTTCAGGAACTCTTCAGCTTCTTCTTCAGTAACGGCTTTCTTTATCGGTGCCGAATTGTCTTTAGCTGCTTTAACCTTTCTCAATTCTTCAGGGGCAAAGCACCTCCCTGATCTAGTCAACCCATGAGTTTCACACACTTCTTCTTTAATTTCCTTTCCTTGGTACATCACAGTCACTCTGTCATAATTCCACGGGGCAGCTTTCTCACTAACCACGGGCAATTGGGTCACCGGTTTGATGATGACTGGCTCTGTTCGAACGCCTTTTACAACCAACACAGGCTCGGCAGCTGCTCCTGGTATTGTCACCTTAACAGGCCCTGGTTTTATTACCCTCACTGGTTCGCTGACTGTCTG
>NW_017682301.1:0-10133 GCF_001879085.1 Nicotiana attenuata | reverse complement strand
AAGAGATGGATGGTGAAGGTAGCTGAATGGGCATGGCACTTGAAGGCCGAGGACTCTGGACAAGGGAACCTCAATTTGAAGTCCCCTGAATTAGAAAAAAGGGCTACACCTCCAGCAAAGCCAATTAATAGAAGAACCACCCAAACTGGAGCTAAAGCCACTCCCAAATCACCTCAGGTATGTGTTCTTGGGTCCTGATTCGACCTTGCCTGTTATTATATCATCCGGTTTGCTAGATGTGCAGGTAGAACGGCTCTTACAGGTATTGCAAGAAAACAAGACTGCTATTGGCTGGACCATGGCAGACATAAAGGGTATCAGCCCAGCCTTCTGTATGCATAAGATTCTCCTGGAAGAGGGGCACAAACCTTCCAGGGAACATCAGCGAAGGCTGAACCCAAACATGAAAGAGGTTGTAAAGAAGGAAGTGATAAAATGGCTAGATGCGGCAATTATCTTCCCCATCTCTGATGGTGATTGGGTCAGCCCTGTCCAATGTGTGCCGAAAAGGGGGGAATGACTGTTGTGAAAAATGAAAACAATGAGTTGNACATGCTTAGAGATTATATTTTGAACTGTATATAAACTGCTGCGAAACCCCTCTCTTATAATCTTCTAGGAAGTGCACGCTGATGTGGCTTCTTTTCTGTTACGTGTCATACCTCAATTTAGAACGAGGATCGGATCAGTTACAAGCCGGATGGCCTTTGGTCCCGGTACGTAGCCCCCTCCCCCGGCTCGAGTTGTGCGCTCGGGTAAACCAGGTCTAGAACAATACACCCAGGTATTAAACCTAGAATAACATAACCTCATGCCGGATCCTTAGTAGGAACCTTGTTTGAATCACGTGCAATTAACTTTGAGAACTCAACACAGGGGTTGAGTCCGTCTAGGACAGGTGCACCCGAAATAAAAAGACCATCCTGATGCATTTTACGTGCTACGTGCGCACCTATTTGTTTCGGCTTGCATGTTGACCGGCTTCTAGAATAGGGAAAGAAAATAAATAAAAAAGAAGTGAGAGTTAGGTATTTAGAAAATTCTGAAACTCTGCTGAAATTCTGAAAAAAGAAAAGTCATTTCAAAATGAGCCAAAATTTTCAAGTGCCATGTTTTCTTGTTCCGTTAAAACTGACCGAACTATGCAAGTCTGATTCTCACCGGATATGAGATACGTAGGCAAACCTCATCGTTTCCGGCCCCAATTTTCTTTTAAAAAAAATCCAAAAAATATTTTCCTTTAATTCCCTCTTTAGAAGCATTTCCTTAGATAATTCAACAAAAAAGATTTTTAAACTAAAAAAAATTCCTTCTTTCTAAATTCTTTTATATATTTAAAATAAATAAATAAATAAATCAATAAAAAATCAAAATAAAAAAATATGGATTTCTTTGATTTTGAAGTGTTTTTCCCAAAAAATCCAAAAAGAAAAATCAGAAACAAAAATACAAAAAAAATGAATATATTCCTTTCCATCATTAAAAGTCATTCTTTCGTAAATGTCATAAAAATTTGAATAATTGAAGTCCAAAAATATTTTCGTTTTTCTTTAGAAGTACTATTGTAAATTAACAAAAAATCAGAAATCCAAAATGTTTTTCTTAAAAAAGTGTCTCTTTCGAAAATTCAGAGGCAACATCCAAAATTCAAAAAAAAAAAAATTTTTTTCTTCTTTAGAAAAAGAGAAAACAAACGAAAATTCAAACAAAAAATTTTTTCCTTTTACTTTTGAAATTCCCAAAATTCAAATCTAAATAAAAGGAATTCTTTGGAAGTCTTTCTTTCAAAAAATAAAAGAAAAATCAAAATCAAAAATCCAAAAAAAAAATATTTCCTTTCTTCTTTTAAAGCCTTTCTTTCGAAAATTCCAAAAAAGAAAAAAAAAGAAGAACCAAAAAAAAAAAAATCAAAAAGAATGTTTTACTTTTTCTTAAAGCTTTCATGGTGTGAATTTTATAAAAAGTAAACAAACAAAAAAAGAAGTGTTAGCTTATTTACCTTGTTCCTAATCATTGGATGCGATCATAGCTATAAAATTAACTTAGTGAAAAATAATTTGAATAAACAAGAAAGAAAAAAATTGAGTGAAAAAGGAAAGAAAAAGAAAAAAAAGAGCGACACAAAATAAAAGAGTGACAAAAACAAAACAAAAAAAAAAGAAAAGAAAAAAGAGAGTGCCAAAATAGAAGAGCGACAAAAACAAAACAAAAATCAATAGTGATTAGAGAGAAGCAAAAATAAAGAAAAGAGGTGCAGATTGAAAAAAAGGGTTAATTAAGGCTGGGATGAAACATGCAACTCGTTCAAACACCTAGTAGAAACGTTTAAGTGTCTAGGTTCATTTCATCGCAAAATGCGATCTCCTATCTGTTAAACGTCTCAAAACTAACAAGGTTGTTGGGCGTGCAAATTAGCCAGGTTCTATTCTGGTGGTTGGTTTTGTTGGTAGTCTAGCCTCCCCTCCTTCGCAAGATCCAAAGGCACAGATGGCCTCCGCAAGCAATCTAACAATCATCGATCCGGAGGATAGCCTAGCACCGGCTATTCCACAACTAGAATCAACAGCTGCTGAAGAGAATAGGATGTTGTATCTCTGCATATTGGAAATGTGGGACGCCTGGTCTAATGGTAGGGAATCGCCAAGTGCAATCCCTGGGTTCCCTGAATTGATCCCCAGGTTAGGTGAGGTTACCAACGCCCCTATGCCCAACCCGCTCATCCCATGCTGACACCCTCTAATGCTGTCCAATGTTCCTGGCATGCCTTCTGTGGTTCGCCCCCAGGCGCCAATTTCCTGGGCACCTCCAACATTGTTCTCTACAGCACCGGTCTGCACCAGAGCACAATCAACTTTACCACGGCCGTATGTTGAGCCTCTAATGTTCACATTTCAGGGTCCGCAGCTTCAGTTAGAAATAGTATATGTGACCCCATACTCTTTCACTCAACCTCCACAATATGATCTCTTGGTAGAGCAAGAAAAGGTTGTTAAAAATCCTGAGCAAGAGGAAATGGCTCGGAAGCTGAAGGTCCTGGAACAAATCCTGAACAACATGCAAGGTCTGAGTGGCCAAAAGAGTGTCTCATACTCTGACCTCTGTATGTTTCCCCATGTCCACTTGCCAACTGGCTTCAAGATGCCAAAATTTAAAAAGTATGACGGGCGCGGTGACCCGATCGCTCATCTGAAACGATATTGTAACCAGCTGAGGGGTACTGGAGGAAAAGAGGAGCTGCTAATGGCCTATTTTGGGGAAAGCCTCTCCGGAATTGCTTCTGAGTGGTATACGGATCAAGAAATTACCCATTGGCATGTGTGGGTCGATATGGCTCGAGATTTTGTCTGCCAGTTCCAATATAATATGGACGTCGCTCCCGACAGAAACTTTTTGTCCAATTTGAAAAAGAAAACCGCGGAAAGCTTCCGCGAATATGCTGTCAAATGGCGTGAGCAAGCTGCAGGGGTAAAGCCTCCAATGGACGAAATTAAAATGGTCACGGTCTTTCTACCGGCCCAAGAGGCAGACTACTTCCAGAATATGATGTCCTCTATGGGTAAGTCGTTCGCTGAGGCTGTCAAAATTGGGAAAATGGTTGAAAACGGTTTAAAAATAGGTCGAATCTTGAGTCATGATGCTTTTAAGACCACATCACAGGCTGCTCAGAATGGTTCGGAGGGTTTGATGGCTTCAAGCTCGAGGGGACCCCGCAGGTTATTCAACCTATCATATGTGCCGCCTATGGTCCCACCATACTATTACCTCCTTCAAGATTGTCATGACCCCAGCTCGCCTTCCGTGAACTATCGTGACGGCACCTAGTCTCTACGTCTAAGTAAGCCTAACAAATTGCGAAAAATGAAACAACAGAATAAAACTAGCCAAAAACTACGGAATAACATAATGAAACATTTAAGATGCCGCTCGGCATATACAATACAAACTCTCAAACTTAAACTACACTTCCCAAAACCCGGAATCTCATGAAATCACAAACTGTGAAATAATTATAGTGTTCTAACTCGAGAGTGTCTAAACAAAAGAAAAGTATAGAAGGTCTATAACTAAAAGAGAGCAGATAGGGACTCCTCGGTCTGCGAACGCGGCAGATATACCTCAAAGTCTCTAGAGATCGCCTCGCCTCGCTAACAATATGGCTGAGTCGATGTACCTGGATCTGCACACGAGAAACCATGTGTAGGAAAGGGTATGAGTAGACCACAGCGGTACCCAGTAAGTGTCAAGCCTAACCTCGGTCGGGTAGTGACGAGGAAGGTCTGGGCCCTACCGGTTATAAAATATAAAGCAAGGTAAGACAGTGTAAGGTTCAACTGTATAATCAAAACAATATCAGAAAATGAGAAGAAATCAGAGACAAATATACACTCAGTACATAGAAACATCGCTAGGGGATCTCTGATAATAGGTAAATTAGGCTATAATTACGCCCTAAAGAACCACATTTTTGTATAGCTTTTACCGTAAAAAGTGATAAGAAAATGCTCTGACTAGTGTTTTTCATGCTTTGCAGGCTATATCCAATAAATGAAGTCCGTGGAGTACTTTTGGGATCAATTACGGAGAAAAGGAGGCCAATCATACAATATCCACAAAGTGCACCAAGCGAAGGGACAAAACCAGAACTGAAGCTGGTCTGCCGCTGTACGGGCGTAACAGCGGTAGGACCGCGGCAGAACATTGCTGCATATTCTGAAGGCCACTCTGGCCGCGGTCCTGGCGTAACTGCGGTAGGACCGCGGTAGGACGCGTAAACTTCAGGGACCAAAGTGCAAAACACGAGATTTTAAGCCCTAAACCCTATATTAAACGAAGGAAGTCGTCCAAGAAAGAGAGAATGATTTTTGGAAGTAAAAAACATCAAAAGGAAGGGCAAGAGGCAAGGATGATCATTGGGCATCAATCTTTAATCTTCTTCTTTGTTCTTCTACCTTTGAATATGAATTCTTTTGTGATTTTTGTTATTTTCATGAGTAGCTAACTTTTTTAATCTAAGGTTTTGGTGGAACCCATTGGGGATGAATTTATTATGATGTTAATATAGTTTTGATTGGTTGTTAATCTGTATTTGTTCAACTACATTCTTGTTCTAGTTGATTGAAGGGCCCTCAATTAGCTATGCCTATTTATTATGTATCTACTCGAGAGAGAGTGCATATTTAGGTAGTTGTTTGAACAACATCACTCCCGGAGTATAGACGAGAGTCATAACCGAGGGTTTAGAGGTTGGATTAGAGATAACGATACCTCGGGTGCAATCTAAGTGAACTGTAATGTGAATCTAGCTAGCGTAGCTTTAGAGAGTGCGTCTAGTAAATTATCATAATTGCTTAAGAGAGATTTATGATAGCTGGAGAGTTCATGATTGATAGAGGCAACTAAGTCAACGCTATAAGAAACATACAACCAAGGAAATCAACAACGGGGGAAACCATTACCTTAGACCTATTCCGATTGTTTAGAAATCAAGCATAGTTAATTTTTAGCTGTTTATTTACTTTCAGTTTTAGTTGTTAGAGTTACCATCAACTGTTATTTACAATGTTTGGGGAAGTTGATTCTATAGAATTGAGTACATCCAACAAAAGTAATTGATAGGTTAATTCCTTGTGGGATCGACTCTGGGCATAAATACTCAGATTATTTTTGCAACGCCCACGTAGTCTTTTGCGAGAATCAGTTGAGTCGTGATCAAATTTTGGCGCCGTTGCCGGGGAATTAACGGTGTTATCAATTACAATTGAAAGAAGCATAAAAATTCTAAGTGTGGTTAGTTTTCTCTATACCCAATCTTTTCATTGAAATTCTAACGTTTGAACTCTTGTGGAAATCAGGTGTATGCCTAGAAGTTCCTCGAGGACTGGAGAACTGCTAGAAGGACTTTCAAACCCCGAGAAAACATTCAGGGCATTGAACTGCGCTAACAAGAGGCTCCAATAATCACATCAGTCACACCAGCTCGAATTTGACATGGGTGACGCAGAAAACAATATTGGAAACGTTGGGGATCTACCGGCAAACCCCAACGTAAGAGTAGTGGCACCCCTTGTGCCCGAAGCTGCACTTTATGACTGGGCACAGCCCACAGCTGATAACTTGGCCACTGCCATAGTTCTGCCCACAATTCAAGCGGAGACCTTCCAGATAACCAACAACATGCTGCATCTACTGCAGAATAAAGGATTGTTCTCCGGATCACACATTGAAGACCCTCAGCAGCAGTTGAAAAATTTTCTGTCAATTTGTGTGACCCAAACGCAGCCAAATGTGACCCCGGAAGCAATCAAGCTGCTACTGTTCCCATTCTCTTTGACCGGGGAAGCTCAAACTTGGTTAAATTCGCTCCATATCAATTCCATTGCCACCTGGGATGAATTAGTGAAGCAGTTTCTGAACAAGTTCTATCCACAAAACAAAACTGCAAGACAGAAATGAAATATTGCAGTTTAAGCAGCAGCCGACTGAGTCCTTGCAAGAAACTTGGGAATGATTTAAAGGAATGCTAGTGAAGTGTCCTCAACATGGCATTCCAGACCAGATGCTCGGCTAGAGATTCTACATGGGGCTAGCTGACCATTTAAAAGCAAATGTGGATGCTTCAACTGGAGGTGCATTATTGAGTAAGACATTCACCGAGTGCAAAATCCTTCTTGACAAGATGTCACGAAATTCGGGGTGGATGACTAGAGCTACAACACTGGCACCCATAGTGCACTCAGTGCCTCTTGACCCAAACAATTCACATGTAGAGAATATGGCCACACTCATGACCCAGATGAGCATATTGACAAAGAAGATTGATGAGATGGGCACAAAACAGGTGCACATTGTTGATACAACAAATGGAGGACTGTGTACACCTTGTATTAATCAGTCTTATGTGTGTTCATGGAGCGGAGAAGGAGAAATCAAGGGGCAAGGTAAGATATGAGTTATGTCAACAACTATGTGGGGCAGAGACAGGGAGCACAGCAATGGAGACCGCAGCAAAATCAGTAATACAGGACTAATATGCAACAACCTGGGGGTATGCACCCTCAAAACCAATTAGTTCCAGTACCACATCAGAAACCACAGGGCTATCCACAGCAAAATTAGCAACAATTAGCTTATCAACCGCCTCCTCAGCAGCAAGATAACAATATGGTGAAAATCAGGGGTATGCTTCAGCAACTCATTGGGACAAATAATAAAGTGCAGGAAAAATTGGCAGTGCATGATTCAGCCATAAAGAACATAGAAACGGAGCTGGGACAACTGTCCATGGCTTTGAACAACCGTCCTCAAGGAACCTTGCCTGCAGACACTAACATAAACCCCAAGGAGCAAAACCCAAATCAGCTGATGGCAGTAAGTTTTCAGAATGGGAGAGATTTAGATAGAGAATAGGAGAATCTACAAGCCAGGAAGGAGAGTACGACAGTCGCTCCAGTTCCGTTAGAGGTGGAGGATCCAACAGAGCTTACTGAAGTGGTGGGTGAGCAAAGTCAGGAGAAAGAAAAGATCAATGAGCAAGCTGCAGAACAGGTGGCACCTCTTGTGCCAGAAAATTCCAACATAGAGAAGCCAACAAGCAATTGACAATGGGTGATACCTGCACCTTTCCCTCAGAGACTGGTTAAACAAAAAGAAGGAAGTTCAATACAAGAAATTTATTGAGATGCTGCATCAGATTCAGTTGAATATTCCTTTGATGGATGTTTTGAGGGAGATGCCCGGTTATGCAAAGATGATGAAAGATTTACTGTCACGAAAGTTTGATTTTTAGAATCTTTCCACTGTGACCCTCATACAGACCTGCAGCACAGTAGTGACAAGACCGATGACTCAAAAGATGTCTGATCCAGGTAGTTTCACTATTCTGTGCACAATTGGGAGCTACGCCTTTGCAAAGGCCTTATGTGATCTGGGGGCCAGCATAAATCTGATGCCGCTGGCTGTGTACACTAAATTGGGCATCAGCAGAGCTAGACCGACTATTATGCTGCTACAGCTAGCTGATCGTACGGTGAAAAGGCCAACTGGTATTCTTGATGATGTGTTGGTGCAAGTGGGGAAGTTCGTGTTCCCAGCAGACTTTGTTATCCTGGACTGCCATGTAGATAAGGAGATACCTCTCACTCTGGGTAGACCGTTTTTGGCGACTGGCAGAGCACTAATCAATTGTGAGACTGGGGAACTAAAAATGAGATTGACCGATGAATAAGTCATATTCAATGTTCAGCAATCTATGAGAAGACCCAGCGAATATGCTAATTGCTCTTTAGTGGATGCAGTAGATGTGATTCTGCAAGAGGACGACGCGACCCTGATTGTGAATGACCCATTCGATGCATGTCTGAAAAATCTAGAAGAGATGGATGGTGAAGGGTTAGCTGAATGGGTCATGGCACTTGAAGGCCGAGGACTCTGGACAAGGGAACCTCAATTTGAGTCCCCTGAATTAGAAAAAAGGGCTACACCTCCAGCAAAGCCAATTAATAGAAGAACCACCCAAACTGGAGCTAAAGCCACTCCCAAATCACCTCAGGTATGTGTTCTTGGGTCCTGATTCGACCTTGCCTGTTATTATATCATCCGGTTTGCTAGATGTGCAGGTAGAACGGCTCTTACAGGTATTGCAAGAAACCAAGACTGCTATTGGCTGGACCATGGCAGACATAAAGGGTATCAGCCCAGCCTTCTGTATGCATAAGATTCTCCTGGAAGAGGGGCACAAACCTTCCAGGGAACATCAGCGAAGGCTGAACCCAAACATGAAAGAGGTTGTAAAGAAGGAAGTGATAAAATGGCTAGATGCGGCAATTATCTTCCCCATCTCTGATGGTGATTGGGTCAGCCCTGTCCAATGTGTGCCGAAAAGGGGGGAATGACTGTTGTGAAAAATGAAAACAATGAGTTGATCTTAACTCGTACAGTCACAGGGTGGCAAATTTGCATGGATTATCGGAAATTGAACACCGCCACCCGAAAGAACCACTTTCCCTTGCCTTTCATTAACCAAATGTTGGACAGGCTGGCCGGGAGATCGCACTTTTGTTTCATGGATGGATATTCGGGGTACAATAAGATATCAATAGACCCCGAAGATAGAGAGAAAACATCTTTCACCTGTCCGTATGGCATCATTGCCTTTCGGAGAATGCCCTTTGGGCTTTGCAATGCATCAACGACTTTTCAACGGTGCATGTTAGCCATCTTCACAGATATGGTGGAGGATATTATGGAAGTCTTTATGGATGATTTCTCCATGGTGGGAGATTCATTCGAAGACTGTCCTCATAACTTAAGCAGAGTGCTCAAAAGATGTGTGGAGACAAACTTAGTGCTAAACTGGGAGAAGTGCCATTTTATGGTACAAGAAGGGATAGTCCTGGGACATCGAGTGTCTAGGAAAGGAATTGATGTCGACCATGCTAAGGTTGACGTGATTGAAAAGCTACCGCCGCCCACTTCCGTCAAGGCGGTGAGAAGCTTTCTTGGGCACGCCAGGTTCTACCGGTGTTTCATAAAAGATATTTCCAAAATTGCTAACCCATTATGCAAACTACTTGAATAGGATCAGCCCTTTGTATTTTCTAATGATTGCAGGTTGGCATTTGAGGAAATGAAGAAGAGGTTGGTAACTGCACCCATCATTGTTGCACCCCACTGGGAGCCACCATTTGAGCTCATGTGCGACGCAAGCGATTATGCTATAGGAGCAGTCTTGGGGCAGCGAAAGGATAAGCTGATGCATCCAATTTATTACGCAAGCAGAACGCTAAGAGGTGCACAGCTCAACTACACTGTGACGGAGAAGGAGATGTTAGCGGTGGTGTTTGCTTTTGACAAGTTCCGATCATATTTGATTGGTTCCAAGGTAATTGTATACACTGACCATGCAGCTCTTAGGTACCTAATTGAGAAGAAGGAGTCCAAGCCGCGCCTAATTCGTTGGGTGCTGCTGTTGCAAGAATTCGACCTCGAAATTCATGACCGTAAGGGCACAGAAAATCAAGTCGCTGATCATCTATCACGACTTGAAGGAGCTGAAAAATCAGTCGAGGTCGAAGAGATTCTGGAAACTTTTACAGATGAGCAGCTGCTCGCAGCTACTTTGGAAGATGCGCCAT
>NW_017682300.1:5811-10133 GCF_001879085.1 Nicotiana attenuata | reverse complement strand
GAAAGCAAGTAAGTATACCACAACAATGAGGTTCCAGAATAATTTTGGCCTTCGCTTTCAGCCGGCCAAAATCAAGAGACACTTAGCACAGAAATCAAAACAAGAGAGAGCTTAAGCTTTTGTAGTGGGAATTGGAGAGTTCAAGTCTTGTCTTAAAGGGGAATGGGGAAGGGTTTAAATAGTACTCAACTAGACAGACAAATAAGGTAATAGTTCAAACACACACAAGTAAGTAATGAAAATAGAAGTAGAATCTATTTAAGTCGGATTCAAACAATTAACAGAAGATAATAGCATAAAATCATGCAAGTATTACTTAAATTAGGGAAAATATTATACAGAATCAATCAGTGTTCAAGTATCAAATCAAATAAGGTAAGGAAATAATGAGAATAGGTAAATCAAAAAAAATAAGGAAATATCAGTACCATACAAGAAGGGAAAGACTAAAATCTCCTAATTTGGGGTAAATAAAATTAGTCAGCAATTAACGTCAGAGTTAAGGATAGAAACATTAAGAGAAGTAATTAAATAATCGAACCCCTAGAAAAATACAAAGACATGTAGACGAAAATAATTAGGGTAAGTGAAATCAGTCAGAAGTAATAAAGGAACTATAATAGATACACAGAGATGAAACAACAGATTTGGTTCATTTCTGAAAATCAAAACCCTAATTTTAGGGTAAATAAAATCGGTCAGAAATAGTAAAGAAATTATAAACACAAAGACAGATATACTGGAACATTAAAGGAAAAATACAAAAGAATAAAAAATTATTTTAGATCTGGAAGGATCTTAAACCTTAGTTTTAAGGGTAAGTAGAAGATTCGACCGAAAATAGACAGATTCGACGAGTAACACGGTAAATAATAACATTACAACTAACCAAAAATGAACCAGAATCTGGTTTGAACTAGAGATCCAAAATCTTGACTGAAAGATACGAAAAATATTCGTACTTCACAGAGGTTATGATGAATACAAACCGAAATAACCAAAATATAAGAGATTTTGAACCAGATCTAGTTTGAATCTCTCGAGATCAACTTGCCATTTGAGGCAAAACAGTTTAAGTAACATCAAAGACGGGTAGTAGGTAAAGAAATAAGGTTGAATAAGGCAAGGAATCAAGAAATGATTCCATTTCTGTCCAGATTTGAAGGAGAAATGGTGACTGCGGGTTTGGGTTTGAGAGGGTGAGGACGAGAGCGTTTGAAGGCGACAGAGACAGGATAATGGAGATTAGGGTTGGGTTTGGTTAAGTTTAAAAGGGCAAATGTAGTGTGGACCGTTGATCTTAGAGATCAACGGTCTTGATTTAAGGGCTTTCTGGGTCGGGTGGTTTAATTGGGTATGGGTATTGGGCTGGTTAATGTATTGGGGGTAATTGGGTTAGGCTAGGTCCGAATTTAATTAGAAAAAGGGCTAGGTTTTAAATACCTAATTAAATTAATAAAGTAACTTATAAAAATAATTAGTAAATGATGAAAAATGTCATTTGTGCATGAAAATGGTTTAAAATAATTACTTAACATTATAAAAATATAGAAAGTCATTTTTATGTAAATAATGTATTTATGCATATATATGGGCTATTATTGCAAAGCGTGCAATTCTAGCCTTAAAAAATACAAATGTAATTTTAAAAAAATACAATTAAAATATTTAAGTACTATATGGGCATATGTGATGAATTTATATGATTAAATTATCATAAAATTAATATGAGGGATAATTATTAGATATTTGTATAATTAAAAAAATGGAAAAGAGTTTGATCTGTCCCTCTACTATGGTAAATTATTCAAAATTGTCCCCCGTTATACTATTGGGCCATAAAAGTCCCTGCCGTCTTACTATCCTGACAAATCTGCCCTTTGTTAGACGGAGGTGTCACGTGGCATCCATCCGTGCCCTTTTTACATCTGGGCACATATGAGACGACCCGCTCCATGAAACCCACCAAACCCATAACCCCCGACCCACCATTTATAAACCAAATAATACCCCAAACCCACAGTCCAACGATTTATAACCCAAATATAACCCAAATTACATCTCCTTTCGCATTGCAACTACACCAAAATAGAAAGAAGAAGAAAATAATTAATTCAACTACTCCCACCTAACAGCATGTAAATGAGAAAGTAACTCCATTTTTTTCTTTCTAAATTCATCCAACTTCTCTCTATATACTATTTATTAACATGTGAAATTTTGGAGAAATCAAAGATAAAGACAGAACTAAAGAAGAGATATGGGAAAACTAAGCGCAATTCTATTGTTTTGCTCAATTGCTATTGCCATATTGTCAATTTCAGTAGCTCATCGCAATATTGCCCAAGGACCCAAAGCAGTAGAACAATGGTTCCATAAGCTTCTCCAGGCAAAACCAAAAATGACAAAACTTCAGTTCTTTCACGATATAGTTAGAGACAAAAATCAACTGCAGCACCAATTGCCCAGGCCAATTCTACTTCTCAATCGCCTACATCTTTTG
Source organism: Nicotiana attenuata (assembly GCF_001879085.1). Lineage (NCBI taxonomy): Eukaryota > Viridiplantae > Streptophyta > Magnoliopsida > Solanales > Solanaceae > Nicotiana > Nicotiana attenuata. The sequence goes on along the minus strand of NW_017682300.1, from coordinate 7,630 downwards.
GTATGCTCACAGTTTTGGATGATCGATTGACAACATGACCAGAAATCAATTCAACAACTTGGAAGAACCCTAATATTTCAACCCTAATTGCTTTTACAAAATCTAAAGTTTTTTACTCTGTCTTCTGTCTTCAAACTTCCAATTTCGACGCCTTTCTGAATCTCTGTGGCGCCGGTGTTTGGTTTCTACTTTTTTTTTACCGTCACATGAATGCACTTTGACTGGCCGTAATCGAACTTTTGCTTGCCGCCGATGGTGTACTGCTGCAGTAAGGGTTTTAGATGGGGTTTAATTTGGGTTATAAATCGCTGGGGTTTGGGGTATTATTTGGTTTATAAATGGCGGTTCGCGGGTTATGGGTTTGGTGGGTTTCATGGAGCGGGTCGTCTCATATGTGCCCAGATGTAAAAAGGGCACGGATGGATGTCATGTGGCACCTCTGTCTAACTAAGGGCAGATTTGTTAGGATAGTAAGACGGCAAAGACTTTTATGGCCCAATAGTATAACGGGGGACAATTGTGAACAATTTACCATAGTAGAGGGATAGATCAGACCCTTTTCCGTAAAAAAATGCAGAAAAAAATTGATTTAAGCCCTTAAAATTATAGAAAAGTCATAAAAACACTTATGCATGTTTTTAAATCTAATAATAATGCATGTTCACTATTTTGAAAATATATGTGCATATATTAAAATATATGTGGGAAAAATTGGGTATCAACAGCCGCCCCTCTTTACCCGGGAAGGATGAAAGAGTTGTCGGGTAAAGACATGATGACCAATTTTGACCGAATAGGGTGATTAGAAAACATATAGGCCGCACCCTGGTCTCCGAGCTGCCTACATATCCCTGGTTTTACAGGAATCAGGCCTTGTATAGTTCTGGACCCAACGCTGAGTGAAACCGATGGAATTGTTATAGCAACGGTCGTGTGTTTTAGAAAGGGTTCTTTTGGGAAGGATAGTATTGGACGGGTTTATGCGGAGTTGGAAATGTGAAACTGAAACGTAACGGATGTATCACAGGGCAGATATCTGAACGGTCATAGAGTAAAGGCGAATAATTGATGGGAATCGGCTACGTTTGAAATAATGGCAGGCTATAAATGGTATAAGCGGAAACCAGAGCGAAGGTTGCTCCCGTTTGAAGAACGGTTACTTCTTGGATCACCTGCAAAACTCAAAAACACGATGCATGAAAGTATATAGATTATTGCGAGAATTTAAACATGATGCAAATTCTCTTTGGACCATGAAGGTTGTCTTTGGACAGTGAGGCTGACGTCCTTAGACCATGACGTCCCGGGCCATGAATCATGAGATAAGGGATTCGCAGGCCATGAAGTGATGTTCTCGGTCCATGAGAATGGTGCCTCTGAACCATGACGCCTTTAATAATGATGTGCAGTATTGAGAGATCCTTAGGCCATGACATGGTGTCTTCAGGCTATGAGGATGATGCCTTCGGACTATGACGCCTTTGGACAAGTTGGCTATACATCAACCCATGAAGTGCAGAGACATGATTCCAAAGGTGATAACAAGACAAAGCTTAGTCTTGTTTGGGGGCAGAGCTTAGCCCCCAGAGAAGAGGATAATGCAAGGTTTAGAATGGAGCAACATTTGTGCAAATGGAGACAATGCTTAGTCTCATGAGAAGACAGTGCTTAGCCTTATGCAAATGGGGAGGCAGGGCTTAGCCTCATGCAAGGATCGAGACAGAGCTTAGTCTCATGCAAAGAGAATGCAATGCTTAGCCTTATGTAGGTAGGGAGGCAGGGCTTAGCCTCATGCAAGAATTGAGACAGGGCTTAGTCT
>NW_017682300.1:4754-5424 GCF_001879085.1 Nicotiana attenuata | reverse complement strand
CAAAGGGAAGGCAGTGCTTAGCCTTACGCAGTGAACAAGTAGCAAATAGGAATAGAATATTTCTTAGCTGGAGATATATTTGCGCCTGGTGGCCTGATGGTTATGAGGATAGTGATTTTGATATGTGTATATTTGCGAATACTCATGTTATGGTCACTGTGCTTGCATCCAAAGAAAAATCGTGAATTTTGTAGGGGGAGGTTGGTTCGTTCCTTTGTCTGCTTGTTTTGCTTTGCTTTGCTCTGGAGATCCTATTCAAGTTACCTTGGGTAACATCTGGCTGCCATAGAAATGAAGTTTTCAAAAAATATGCACTTATTTGGTGAAATAGAGTCATTTTAGAAAACATAGCGGTATATAATATCAAGTAAATTAGATGAACTAATGACTGTAACACTTTTAGAGTCATTGCGGCTTCCTTGCATTAGAAATTTGAGGGTCCTCCTCAAAATTCTGCGCTAGTTTGATTCTTTGGCCGTTTTTCGTGCAACGAAGTTTGTTGGATCTGCTCTGGAATTTTGAGAATCCTTCTCAAAATTCTGCCCCAGTTACTTAACCGATTTCTGGTTGTCTGGTATATGATGGCGTCGGCTGGACTTGTTCCGGAATTTTGAGGGTCCTCGTCAAAATTCTGCCCTAGTTTCTGGTCTGGGAATGAGATTTATTAGAT
>NW_017682300.1:0-352 GCF_001879085.1 Nicotiana attenuata | reverse complement strand
CAGGGCTTAGCCTCATGAAAGGGAAGGCAGTGCTTAGCCTTATGCAAATATGGAGGCAGGGCTTAGCCTCATGCAAGATTTGAGACAGGGCTTAGTCTCATGCAAAGAGAAGGCAATGCTTGGACTTATGCAAATATGGAGGCAGGGCTTAGCCTCATGCAAGGTTTGAGACAGGGCTTAGTCTCATGCGGAGAGAAAGCAATGCTTAGCCTTATGTAAATATGGAGGTAGAGCTTAGCCTCATGTAAGATTTAAGACAGGGCTTAGTCTCATGCAAGGGAAGGCAGTGCTTAGCCTTATGCAAATATGGAGGCAGGGCTTAGCCTTATGCAAGATTTGTGACAGGGCTTAG
>NW_017682299.1:5172-10134 GCF_001879085.1 Nicotiana attenuata | reverse complement strand
ATATACTCCGCATATCGGACTCCCAAGTAGCTGCCTCAACAGGCTGACCTCTCCACTGCACACAAACCGAAGGGCAACTCTCTGATATCAACTGTCGAACCTTCCGGTCTAGAATGGCTACCGGCTCCTCCTCGTAGGTCAAATCCTTGTCCAACTGGATAGTGCTGAAGTCTAGCACGTGGGATGGATCGCTGTGATACTTCCGAAGTATGGACACATGAAACACTGGATGCACAGCTAATAAACCCGGCGGCAACGCAAGTCTATAAGCCACCTATCCCACTCGATCAAGGATCTCAAAAGGCCCGATGAACCTAGGGCTTAGCTTGCCCTTCTTCTCAAATCTCATCATGCTCTTCATGGGCGACACTCGAAGCAACACTCGCTCTCTAACCATGAATGCCACCACACGAACCTTACGGTCGGCATAACTATTTTGCCTGCACTAAGCTGTATGAAGTCTATCCTGAATGATCTTAACCTTATCCAAGTCATCCTGTACTAAATCTGTAAACTCTTATGATATGTGAACACCTTACACGACACGCCTTATAGATAATGCCTCCAGATCTTCAGCACGTGAACAATGGCTGCCAGCTCCAAGTCATGAACTGGATAATTCTTCTTGTGAATCTTCAACTGCCGCGAAGCATATGCAATAACCTTGCCATTCTGCATCAACAACGCACCAAGTCCAATACGAGATGCATCACAAAATACTATATAGGGCCCTGATCCAACGGGCAACACCAACATCGGCGCCGTAGTCAAAGCTGTCTTGAGCTTCTGAAAGCTCGCCTCACACTTGTCCGACCACCTGAACGGGGCACCCTTCTGGGTTAACCTGGTCATCGGGGCTACTATGGATGAAAACCCCTCCACAAACCGACGGTAATAACCCGCCAAACCGAAGAAACTCCAGATCTCTGTAGCTGATGTGGGTCTAGGCCAGTCCATGACTGCCTCTATCTTCTTAGGATCCACCTGAATACCCTCTGCTTATACAACGTGACCCAAGAAAGAAACTGAACTCAACCAAAACTCACATTTCAAAAACTTGGCATATAACTGGCAGTCTCTCAGAGTCAGAAGAACGATCTAAAGATGCTGCTCGTGCTCCTCTCGACTGGGGGAGTAGATCAAGATATCATCAATGAAAACAATCACAAAGGAATCCAGATAGGGCTTGAACACCCGGTTCATCAAATCCATAAATGTTACTGGGGCGTTTGCCAACCCAAATGACATCACTAGAAACTCATAATGCCCGTACCGAGTGCGAAAAGATGTCTTAGGGACATCAGATGCCCTAATCCTCAACTGATGGTAGCTAGATCTCAAATCAATCTTCGAAAACACCTTGGCACCCTGAAGCTGATCAAATAAGTCATCAGTCCTCGGCAATGGATACTTGTTCTTGATGGTGACTTTGTTCAACTGCCGATAATCTATGCACATCCTCATCGATCCATCCTTCTTCTTAACAAACAACATCGGCGCACCATAGGGCGAGATACTAGGTCTAATAAAGCCCTTATCAAGCAAATCTTGCAACTATCCCTTCAATTCTTTCAACTCTGGCGGGGCCATACGATACGGCGGAATAGAAATGAGCTGAGTGCCCGGAGCCAAATCAATGCAAAAGTCAATACCCCTATCGGGTGGCATCCCCGGCAGATCTGCAGGAAATACCTCTGGAAACTCCCGAACAACTGGCACAGAATCCATAGAAGGAACCTCAGCACTAGAATCACGAACATTAGCCAAATGAGCCAAACACCCCTTCTCGACCATACACCGAGCTTTCATATAAGAGATAACCCTGCTGGTAGAATGACCAGGAGTCCCTCTACAATCTAATCGAGGCAACCCCGGCAAAGCTAAGGTCACGGTCTTGGCGTGACAATCCAATATTGCATGATAAGGTGACAGCCAATCCATCCCCAAAATGACATCAAAATCCACCATATCGAGGAGTAAGAGATCTACACTAGTCTCAAGACCCCCCAATAACAACCACACACGAGCGATAGACACAATCTACAATAATAGAATCCCCTACTGGCGTGGACACATACACGGGAGCACTCAAAGAATCATGAGGCACAACCAAATATGAAGCAAAATAAGATGACACATAGGAGTATGTAGACCCTGGATCAAATAGGACAGAAGCATCTCTACTACAAACTAAAATAGTACATGTGATAACTGCATCGAAGGACTCAGCCTCAGTCCTGGCTAAGAAAGCATAACATCGGGGCTGGGCCCCACCACCCTAAACCATATCCCTGGGACGAGCTCCTGCTGGCTGGCCTCCACCTCTAGCAGCCTGGCCTCCACCTTTAACGGCCTGACCTCCACCTCTAGCGGGTTGATCCCTACCTCTGGCTCCCTTACCCCTACTTCTAGCTGGCTGGGCATGCGGTGCCAGAATCATGGCACGAGAACTCTGTTGATGCGAACACCCACTAATCCCGGACAGGTTCTCCGGACATGCCCATACTCACCACACTCAAAACATCCATATGAATACCGCGGCTGAGGAAACTAAGACTGACCCTGACGGGCCGGCTGAACGCAATAATAACTCTAAAGAGGAGGTGCTCTTATGGAAGCAGGCAGTGCACTATAAGCTGGCTGCCCTAAAGGAGGTACATAAGGACCACGACCCCCTGAAGCCCCATGGGATGCCTAATGTGCTGAATGAAACGGCCTAGGATGATGGCCTCTACCAAAAGTACCTCGACCTCCAGATGAGGTCCCACTGAATCCACCGGAGTGACGAGGCCTCTTGTCATACCCCTAACCACTCCCCTGAGCTAAAACCATCTCAACTCGTCTGGCCACATCGGCTGCATCCTAGAAAGAAATCTCACTCCCTGTCTCCTTAGCCATGTGCAATCTGATAGGCTGAGCAAGTCCCTCAATAAACCTCCTCACTCTCTCTCTCTCGGTGGGAAGTATAAGAAGAGCATGACGGGCCAAGTCCACAATCTGGTCTCGTATTGAGTGACGGTCATAGAACCTTGCTGAAGGCGCTCAAACTGCCTCCGATAGTCCTCTCTCTAAGTGATAGGAAGATACTTCTCCAAGAATACTATGAGAACTGGTCCCAAGTGAGAGCGGGTGACCCAGCTGGTCTGGCTAAACAATAATCCCTCCACCATTTCTTGGCGGAACTTGACAGGCGAAAGGCAGCAAAGTCGACCCCATTAGTCTCCACTATCCCCATGTTTTGTAGAACCTCGTAGAAACTGTCCAAATAGTACTGGGGATCCTCTGAGGATGTACCGCTATAAGTAGTAGTGAAAATCTTGGTGAACGTGTCCAATCTCCACAAGGCATCAGAAGACATAGTTGATCCATCACCGGCCTGTGCTACAACACCCGGTGGGACTACCCCAACGGGCTGAGCTGCTGGAATCTGAAACTGGGGAGCCATCTACTCCGGAGTGTGAGTAGCGGGAGTATGTGCTCCTCCACCAGCCCGAGAGATAGGTGGTGCTACAGGAAGTATGCCGGCCTGAGTAACACTCTCCATAAGGTCCACTAGACGAACCAAAGCATCCTGAAGTACCGGGGTAGCTATGAACCCCTCTAGAACCTGAGCTGGTCCCGCTGGAACGGTTTGGGCCGGAACCTTATCATCAAACTCTACCTGAGGCTCCGTTGCTGGTGCTGCTGCTCGAACTCTGGGCTGAGCCCTTCCCCTTCCTCGGCCTCTAGCACGGCCTAAGCCTCGTCCTCTGCCCCTCGTAGGAGCTGCCACTAGGGGCTCGGGCAGCCGATCAGGTGATGAAGCGGTACGTGTTTTCGCCATCTACGAAAGAACAGAGTAGAGAGTTCAATTCGCATTGAGAGATCAAACCGCACGACAGAGATAAATAGAAGTGAAATTGTTCCTAACTCTGTAGCCTCTGGGGATAAGCACAGACGTCTCTGTACCGATCCCTCAAACTCTACCAAGCTTGTTCGTGAATTGTTAGACCTGGGCAACCTAGTGCTCTAATACCAACTTATCACGACCCAAATTTCCCACCTTTGGGAGCGTGATGGCGCCTAGCATTGCACTCGTTAGGCAAGCCAACATTACAGAATATTTCACATTTTTCCTTTATCCTTTTACAATTAGAATTTAACAAAACTAAATAAGCAGATATAAAAGCTAAAGTACATGATTTAACTAATTACTCTTGTACTATTAACGAAAGCAGAAATAGATACTACCCAGAAATTGGTGTCACAACTCACGAACAGCCTACGAACACTACAAGTAATGGTTTGAAAGAAAATACATCTGTCTCGGAGAAAGTAAAACAGAAATGAAGTAAAGGTAGGAGGGGACGCCAGGCCTGCGGATGCCTGCAGGGCTACCTTGGGTCTCCTGAATGCAATAATAGCAACCAACCACACTATCAGCCATTAGCCCCGAAATCTGCATAGAAAGTGCAGAGTGCAGTATCAGTACAACCGACCCCATGTACTGGTAAGTGCCGAGCTTAACCTCGACGAAGTAGTGACGAGGCTACAACGGGGCATAACAACATATGTAACCTGCAACAGTTTATACTAAAACAGAAAGGAATTACATAATGAAATATAACAGTAACTTGCATTAATTAAATACGGAACCCAGTCGTTCTACCAATGCTCAGCTATAACCAATCCATAAGGGAGTTTCAACACCACAATAATGAACCTCGGCATAAATGAATACATAAACAACAATTGATGCGGCGCGCATCCCGATCCCACCATATAATCAATAACAGTATAAATATTCACCCTTATTACTCCTTGTTGGGGCATGCAACCCGATCCCACCAGTCCACCCTTATTACTCCTCAATATATCACCATTATTCCTCCTATTGCGGCGTGCAACCCGATCCCACCTGTCCACCCTTATTACTCCTTGTTGCGGCGTGCAACCCGATCCCACCAGACAATCACAACTTCA
>NW_017682299.1:0-1091 GCF_001879085.1 Nicotiana attenuata | reverse complement strand
CTCCTCACGAGTTCATACATACCAAAAGTTCTCAAATCCGACCTCAAATGGTCCTTCAAATCCCTAAATCAAATTTCAAAATCCCAAGCCCTAGTTCTTCAATTTTAGGCTTAATTTCCATGAATTTCTAGGTAGATTACACAATGAAAACGAGTTTTAAGTTCAAAAATCTTACCTCCAATCGATTTCCCTTGAATCCCTCTTTAATCTCCACCAAAAAGCTCTCAAAATGATCAACCATGGAGGAAAAATGACCCAAAAATCGCGGATGAAGTGCCTTAAAACATTCTGCCCAGTTCTGACCTCTCCTTCATCGCGTTCGCGACCTCAACCTCGCGAACGCGAAGCACACTTTTTAATTTCCCAAAATCAACCTTATTCGAATGCTACCTACTCCCTACGAACGCGATGCACTAGCCTTATATACCTACGCGAACGCGGTCCCACATACGCGAACGCGAAGAACAACTGCTCCTGGACCTAAATCCTTATACGCGAACAACCTCCTGCGAACGCGAAGCATCAGCTCCCATCCTTTCGCGAACGCGAGCCCTCAAGCTCGAACGCGAAGGCTTAAATTCCTGCCTTCCAAATTCCTTCTACAAATAGGCTCTAGGAATCGTAATATCTGTCAGAAGTTGGAGCAGTGCAACAAGGACAGGGGAACGACTAAACATGTTCCTTTTTATTGCTTCTATAAATTCCTTACACTCCTTACGTTTACTTACAAGTCATCTTTAAGTACACTTGAAGTTTGAGAAATGGGTATCTGCTTTCCATTTCATATTTTCCTTCTCCTCCTACTAACACTCACCAACGCAAATTTAGAAGGTGATGCACTGTATGCATTGAGAAGAGCAGTGAATGACCCAGATAATGTGTTGCAGAGCTGGGATCCGACTTTGGTGGATCCTTGCACTTGGTTTCATGTCACTTGTGACTCTCAAAATCGGGTCACCAGACTGTATATCCTCTCTTTTTTGTTTTTTTGACTGATTTATGCTCTGTTTAAATTGCTCATTCCAAGTTAATTAGTAAGAACATGTTATGCAGTGATCTTGGAAATGCTAAGCTGTCTGGAAAATTAGTAC
>NW_017682298.1:4723-10134 GCF_001879085.1 Nicotiana attenuata | reverse complement strand
GGTTGTACGATGCCTTGTAAAGAACACCCAAGCCTTTTCCAGGTACAAATCCGTTCTTCAGCATTTCCGACGCAACCATGACGGATGCAGCAGCTACCTTTGGCACAGGAATATACTTCCCTTCCGGGATCTTTTCAACCGATACCGTATCAAAGACTTGATAAACCCATGGACCTTTGTCATCCTCAGCTTCTATGAAAGGCACAATGGCATCACCCAGAGTACACGAACTATCTTCCCCATGCACCACAATCTCTTGCCTGTCCCACTCGAATTTAACCATCTGGTGCAAGGTAGATGGCACTGCCTTTGCTGCATGGATCCAGGGTCGGCCTAACAAGAGATTGTAAGAGACAGCCACGTCAAGCACCTGGAACTCCATAGTGAATTCAACCGGACCTATTGTCAGTTCCAACACTATATCCCCAACTGTGTCCTTGCCTCCTCCATCAAATCCTCGCACGCAAATGCTATTCTTATGAATTCTGTCACTGTCCACCTTTAACTTTTCCAGGGTGGAGAGCGGGCAAATGTTTGCACTGGACCCGTTATCAACTAGCACCCGGGTGACCACAGAGTCTTCATATTTCTCCGTGAGGTAGAGTGCTCTATTATGCTCAGTGCCTTCCAAAGGCAGCTCATCATCAGAAAACGTAACCCTGTTGACCTCAAAAATCTTGTTTGCTATTTTCTCTAAGTGGTTCACAGAAATCTTATCGGGAACATGGGCCTCATTCAAAATTTTCATCAATGCCTGGCGGTGCTCATCTAAGTGGATCAGTAATGATAGCAAAGAAATTTGCGCCGGGGTCTTTCTCAATTGTTCCACAATGGAATAATCTTGTGCCTTCATCTTTTTCAAGAATTCTTCTGCCTCTTCTTCAGTTACAGCTTTCTTCACTGATACTGGATTATCTTTGGGGAGTTTGGCCTTTCTCAGCTCGTCAGGAGCAAAGCATCTTCCTGAGCGAGTCAATCCATGGGTTTCACAAACTTCTTCCTTAACTTCTTTTCCCTGGTACATCACTGTCACTCGGTCGTAATTCCATGGGACGGCCTTTTCACTGATTACTGGTAGTTGAGTCACTGGCTTGATGACAACCGGCTCTGTGCGAGCCCCTTTCACAATCACAGCGGGTTTGACAGCTGCCCCCGACACTACCACTTTAACTGGTTCTTGTTTTCCTGCAACACTGCTCAAAAGCACTACAACTGGTTTGCTAACTGTTTCTCCTAACTTGATCAATGCTCCCTCCTTTGCTAGTTTCTCATTTGATCTATCCTCACTGGCCCTGATCATCATTACGGCTTGTGACGGCTTCTTATGCTCTCCCTTTTGGACTAGCTCGATCATATGGGTCTCGTGATGGGTTGGTAATGGATTTTGGGTGATGTTTGCGTTTCTGGGGCTTGCACTTCAATTCGGCGGGTATCAATGAGCTCTTGGATGGCCGTTTTCAAGTGCCAACATTTTTCTGTGTCATGTCCTGGCGCACCTGAGCAATATTCACAACTCACAGAGTGGTCCAGATTCCTTGGGGGGAGGATTTGGCAATTTGGGTTCAATCGGATTCAACATGCCCAACTGTCTCAATCTGTGGTACAAGCTGGTGTAAGATTCACCCAAGGGAGTGAAAGTCTTCTTCCTTTGCAGCCTATCATTCTTAAATGCAGGGTTAGGTCAAAAATCGGTTCCAGCGAGATTTCTGTTGGTTCTTGGGGGTGGGTAGGTGTTTTGAGCTGAGTAAGTATTGTGTGGGGTAGGTGTACGCCATTGTGCATGCGTAGGAGGTTGGGGGTATGTTTGGGCATGGTGGACAGAGAAACTGGGGACATGAGGTGGGTAATAGTGCTGTGGTAGGCCATATGGGGTGTGTGGGTAGGTTTGGGGGTGAGGGCGAGGTTGGTGATAATATGGTGAGGGACCTCTGGACCAAGCTCTCGATTCCACTATTGCAACCTCTTCTTTCTTCTTCTTTCCCAATACTATTCCAGTGCCGCTCTGAATAGCCTGAGTAGTTGCTTTGATTGCTAAATAGCTCATAATCTTGTTGGACTTGAGACCCTCTTCCACCATACTTCCCATTTTCACGACCTCGTTGAAAGTTTTTCCCACTACTGACACCAGATGACCATAATAGGTAGGCTCCAAGGCCTGTAGGAAATAATCAACCATCTCGTTCTCTTTCATTGGAGGATCGACTCTTGCCGCCTGCTCCCTCCATCGAAAACCATACTCTCTAAAACTTTCTCCGGGCTTCTTCTCAATTTTAGTTAGTGACAGACGGTCCGGGACAATTTCGAGATTGTACTGAAAATGACATGCAAATGCTTGGGCCAAGTCGTCCCAAGTGTACCATCGGGCATGATCCTGTCGTGTGTACCACTCTAAAGCTGCTCCGCTTAGACTTTGACTAAAGTAAGCCATCAATAACTTGTCCCTTCCTCCAGCTCCTCTCATCTTGCTGCAGAATCCCCTTAAGTGAGCCACCGGATCACCATGTCCATCATATAAGTCAAACTTGGGTAACTTGAATCCTGCCGGCAACTGGACATCAAGAAACAGGCACAGGTCCTTGTAGGCTACACTCACTTGTCCCCCGAGCCCCTACATATTTCGGAATGACTGTTCTAAGCTCTTAACCTTCCGTATCATTTCCTCTTGCTCAGGGTTTTTGGGAGGCTTTTCTTCTTCAGCTGAGAGATCGAGACGGGGAGTGTAAGGGCATGGCTCTGGTGGTTTGAAAGTGGTTTTGTGTGGGTAATACTGGTTATCATGGGTTTGGAACAAAGGTTCGCTAGAAGACCTGTGTAGTGCGACAGGTGGGGGAGCCACAAACACAGGAGTAGTTGGTGGTGGAGGGCATGGAATTTGTTTGGGTGGTGGAGGTGGTGGTGTTTGGGAGGTGGTTCCGTAGTACTGCTGGTAAGTAGGGAAAGCCGGAGATGAGTTCACTGTGGGAGGATCTTGAGGCTGTGCTAGTGGTGGGTTGTAGGTGGGGTTAGCAGGATAGGCTGGTGGTGGATGTCCCTTTGACCAGGCCTGGTACATTTCGCCCATTTGTTGCTTCGGTTTATACATCTCCTCCTTCATTGCATTAACATCCACTACTTCCTCCTCCCTAGACGGGTCGACAATGCTGGCTTCCAATTACTGGTTGACCATGTTTGACTTATCCTTAGCGGGTGTTGTAGGGATGGGTTGCCAGAATGCCAGTCAACTTAACTACTTGCCTGAACTCATCAACAACAATTTTGTTAGCGGTTAGGGCATTAACAGATAGATAACCGCACATTGAGGAGTGAATGCACCTTGGCAGTTAACCAGTTCTATTATGCCTTTGCCTGGTTGCATGCGTCATCCCGGCTTTTCCTTATTTCTATGTACCACTTCCTTTTTATTTTCCATTGTTTCTTGCCGCTCTCTTTTGTTGCATTTTCTTTCCTATTTTCCATTTATTGTTTGGTTACGGTCGAATCCTATAGAGATTGCCTACGTATCACGGCCTCGCGTGAATCAGACCAAGCGTAGTTCGTGAAGAATAAATTTAAAAACAGGAGCAAAATATTTTTGGGAATTTCAATATTATTGATAGTAAATTCGTCTATTACAAAGACTCGAAACTGACAAATTAAACAACTGACAGACTCTAATGCAGAAAAGAACTACAGACTTCACCATCCCTATTCTAGTTCAAACAAAAATACAGACTCAATCAACTGACTGACTTTTAAGGAAAAGGACATACAGACGCCAACAGAAACGGAAATACAGACTCAAATAACAAACTCTAGTAGACTCAAAAGACAATCATGAATACATTAAAGCTCCTGGTGCCCGCGGGACATCGTTCGGTCTCGCCGCGGGCCTATATGCAAGTTCCCCTTGAAGTCTGTCCAGGTCATTCATTATCTGCTTCACAAATATCATCACCGATGCAAAGAAGGTGGTACGGGTCATGGTCTCGCACATTTGGCATTTCCTAGTAATAGAGTGAGCAACGGTTAAGATTCTCTCTCGGATTCTGCCTTTTTCTTGAAGCAACCGCCCTATCTGTTGGGTCCTAGCCTCCAAAGTTTGCTCGGCTGCCTGGTTTTGTTCCCGGAGTTGTTGCAAGTCCATTTCTAACTATGTCAATGCCATGTGACAATGCTCTCTTTCAACTTTGAATTCTTTTGCCTGTTTGATCATTCTGTTCTCTGTGGCAATGACCTTTTTCTTTAATCCTGTGACCTCATTGTCGTATTCTTCTTTCAACTGCTTAACCATGCGAGCCCATTCTTCTGCATTTTTAGCCAATTGTTTCCGAACCCCGGCTAATTCCTTTTCCGCTTTGTTGAGGTCAAAACTGTAGTCATTCACTTTTTGCCATAGATTTTCTATAAGCTTTGTATCTTTGGCACTCCTGACGGGATTTTCGGCCGCTAACTTCATCTTTTGGATTTGGGCTCGTAAGGCTTCATTCTCTTTGGCCAATTTCTTTCTCTCACCCTCGTCAGCCGCGGCTTGCACGCTGTTTTCAAACTGGAGGTCTTGGACCTATTTTTCCAATGCTCCTATGCGGGCCCTGTACTCATTTTCTTTAGCTAACCAAGCCCACTGTTCTTGCGATGATTCGGCAAACTCCCGGTTGTGAGGTCTTTTAGCTGGCCTTTCATGCTCATATTCTCTCATATACCAAGCAAGGTATCCTGGCGACACTTCGCCTTTGGCCCGATCCTGTACGCAAGTATCCGCTTTTAACTATTGGCATTCATTCCAGATCTGGCGGGCTCTTGCTTCTGGGAACTGTCCGTCAGGGCTAATTTCAACCACCTGAGCACTAAGATCGCCATCTGTTGGCACTATTTGGCACCTCCTGAGTTGCCTTAAAACCCGATACGGGGAAGAGGTTGGACGCTCTTAAGACCCATCAAAAGGAAGTGCGGCCCCGTTATTAGCATATATATAATTTCATTGACAGGGAACCATCCGAATGTCCACTCTATTTGACTAGCAGTGAGGGGCCGAAAGTATGAAGTCCAGCCCGTGAATCCCTCGGGCAAGTTGATCCCCTTAATCCTTGTGTAAAACTCCTCTATACATGTCTTCTTTGTAGACCCATAACTCAGGAACTGAGGACGATGGCACAAGTGTTCGGTCATCCACATTTGCAACAATAGATTGCACCCCTCGAAGAAGTCTCCCCCGGCTTTGCAGGCTGTAAGAGCGCGGAAGATTTCAGCTAATATCATGGGCGCAAGAGTGCTTTTGGCTTGAGTGAGTAGAGTGCTGACGACCCCGGCTATTTTTATGTCAATGTTTCCGTCTTTCCTTGGAAATACCACAAGCCCCAGAAAGACCACCATAAAAGCAAAACGTCTATGCTCCTCCCATTTTTGGCGGTTCCCTTTGCTACATATCTTGTTTT
>NW_017682298.1:0-2337 GCF_001879085.1 Nicotiana attenuata | reverse complement strand
ACGGGTCTGGGACTGGGTAAAAATTCAAGAGGATTTTGGAAGAGTTTGGGCTCAATTTTGGCCCAAAATGGGTGGCCTGATTGAGATTCACCTTTGTTATTCTATTTTCTTTTATTGTTATTTTCCTTGGTTTAAATTGTTTTCTCTTTTCTTTTATTTATTTTTTTGTTTTCATTTTAGTATATATATTTTGTATCTTTCTGATTTTATAAAATGCAAAGAATAAAAATGAAACCTATTTCATTGCCAAAACTAAGCTAATTAATTCCTACAAGATTGATTAAATCCTATTAAAAGTAAACTCAACCATTAATAATTAAAAATGCAAAAATGGACCATTTTTGTCATTTTCTTCATATTTGCTCTAAAACAACTCAATCACTAATTATTCCTAAATGCAAATGTTGAATGTAATTAAAATTTTAATTTTTCATGTGAATTAAAATGCACAAATAAATACAATCAATTAACAGAAAATAACACAAAAATTCACAAAATTGCAGAATAATGAAGAAAATCATTTTGTTTGAATTTTTGGGAGTAATTCACTTAGGGCAAAAATCACGTGCTCACAGCTGGTGTTGAAGAAAATTTTTCCGCATCAAGATGAAGCCAAAGGGAAGTTCTCTCCCAACTGGCAGGGTCCATACATGATTCACCGAGTTTTGACAGGAGGAGCCCTCATACTTGCAGAAATGGAAGGAGAAGTCCGGCCAAAGCCGATCAATTCGGATGCAGTCAAGCGTTACTATGTGTAATCTTTATGCTTTTCTTATATGATGTAAATTGAACTACACCTGACCTGATTCCCGTTTAAGAGGGGATACATAGGCAGCCCTATGGGTTCGATCACAATTCAATAAAAATTTCATTTCCCCCCACAATTGGAAACTGGGGCAGAATTTTGAGCAGGACCCTCAAAATTTCGAAGTAATTTCAGCCGTTCGTCGCACGAGCAACAGTCAGAAACGTCAACCCATCAAACTAGGGCAGAATTTTGAGGAGGAACCTCAAAATTCCGTAGCAGGAGAGGTTGCAATGTCCTGAACTACGTCACAGTCGTCGGTTCATCTAAAAGCTATTTTTAATCGTACATTTATGTCATACTTTTACAAAAGCATGCATGTTTATTATTGAAACTGCTTTGTTTAGCAACGCTACCCCAATGATGCAGACGGTATCACCAGATCAAAACCAAACGAGTCAAGCAAAGCCAGCGGGGATACGAACAAACCTCCCCCTTACAAAACTCACAATTTTTCTTTGGATGCAGGAACTAGGATTGCGAAATCCTTAAACACACTGTACGCCCAAGGGACAAACATTGCCCTTAGAACCGTTGCACATGCCAACATTTGCTATCAGCACACGCCAGTAATGCTCCATATGTCACAATGCTCCCAGTAATCACAATGCCACGATCTGTTATCAGCTAAGAAAACTCTACTGTCATTTGTTATTTTATTTCTTGCATAAAGCTACTATTCTGCCTTCCGAGACTAAACAATGTATCCATTTGCATTTGCATTGCATAAGGCTACTATTCTGCCTTCCAATTTGCATAAGGCTACCATTCTGCCTTCCGAGACTAAACGATGTCTCCATCTGCATTTGCATTGCATAAGGCTACTATTCTGCCTTCCAACTTGCATAAGGCTACTATTCTGCCTTCCAATTTGCATAAGGATACCATTCTGCCTTCCGAGACTAAACGTTGTCTCCCTCTGCATTGCATAAGGCTACTATTCTGCCTTCCAATTTCCATAAGGCTACTATTCTGCCTTCCAAGACTAAGCACTGTCTCCATCTGCATTCTTGCATAAGGCTACCATTCTGTCTTCCGAGGTTAAGCTCTACCTCCATCTGCATTCGCATCTTTGCATAAGGCTACTTTCCTGCCTTTCGAGGCTAAGCTCTGCCTCTAATTTTCTTCGAAACTAAGCGCTATCAAGAGCACTATTTATCTCGCTTTTCTTACGGGCTAAGCTCTGCCCCTCAATTCGCAAGACTGAGCTCTGTCTTGTCCGCATCATACTACTGCATCCTTCATGGGCTGAAATATCACCAACTCGTCCAAAGGCGTCATCATTCGGAGGCACCATCGTCATGGCCCGAGAACACCATGTCATGGCCTGACGATCCCTTTCAATCTTTTACACATCATTATTCAAAGGCGTCATGGTTCGGAGGCACCATCCTCATAGCCCGAGAACATCATTTCATGGCATGCGAATCCTGCATCAAACAATCCATGGCCCAGGACATCATGGTCTGAGGACACCATTCCTAACCATCCAAAGACAACATTCATGGTCCAACGGGAATTTGCATCATGCT
>NW_017682297.1:3931-10135 GCF_001879085.1 Nicotiana attenuata | reverse complement strand
CCAAGCACTCAGGCAAGCCTTAGGATAATAATTGTAAAACTAAATTCGCTTCATTAATTGCTACAACCAGCAGGCAGGCCTGGTTCGGACTTCTTATCTGAGTTATGTAATAAACTAAGCTGCCTCAACAATAAACTTCCCTCGTCTTTATGTGCTTTAAATCAGACCTAAAAATTATTTGCAAGTCATGCTATTTATGTGTTTTTGTTTGAGGAGGTATACTTGAGCCTTATATGCTTATGTGTTTCCCCTTTTAATGTGCAGTCTTTATATGTTTTGTATGTCGCCTTAGAATTTTTACCTTTGAAACTTCAAATAAGCCTAATATCCCTCCCTTTAGGATTAGTAGTCCTAAGTACCTCCGGGACTGATAAGAATGGGACGGGTAATAGCATGCAATAAGTAATCGAGACCAATCCGCGCTTTAATACCTTAACGGGGTGGGAAGGGTAGATATGGATATTATGAAGATGCGGTAATGTCACGTGTAGCCCCTCATTGAGGAGTGATTACCGGACATTGTGTGGGGTGATCCATATTTTTAATAAACTAGGACCCCCCCCCCCTATTCATTCTTTACTCTTTTTTTTAGCATTGTAACTCCTTATTTTAAAATCAGCTCTTTGATTGTTCTTTCAGATTTGTTTACTTTCAAACCATTATGAATTGAAATCCCCTCTTACTTGAGCCTTATCTGCTTACATGTTAATTATACCCAAATTCACAATAACTGTTTGGCCGGGAACCACACTAGTGGATCCTGAGGGGTGCCTAACACCTTCCCCTTAGGATAATTTCAAAGCCCTTACCCTATCTCTGGTTATCCAAGTTTAGTTATAATTGAACCCTGTAAGGTGTCCTAATGCACCATAAATCATTAGGTGGTGCCTCTTCAAAACCCAGTTCCCAAAAGGAACGAGTTGTCCCTCCAAATGTCTTGAACCCGATTTCGCGAGAAAAAGGGGGCGCGACAAGCCTGAGACCTAAAAAAGCAAGGTCGAAATCCATCCCTCTTTTTCCTGTATTTGACTAGTAGGGCTAATGAATGACCCTTTGATCATGTCGTGGAAAGTTCAGCCAGGTCCGATTAGAAGTTCAAAATGAGTGGAGCGAGGGGCTTTAGAGGGAAAAAGGGGGGGACGAGCTTTAATTGAAGTAGGGGTGGAGCTCCTCTCCTTACAGTCAAGTGGATTTCACTCCTCATAGAGAGTTAGAAAGCGTCAGTTCTCATAGCGAGGCTTAGGCCGACGGGGTAGGGCGCTGCCCCCCAATTCTCAACCCCGACCTACACAAGTGGTTTTTTAACCCACATTTTTAAAAGTTCTGTTAGGTTCTTAGTAGCAATCGGCGACCTTTTCTTCTTTTACTTCACATAGCTTTTCGTCTCCTTGATAGCTGGAAGTTCTCCAAAAGTATGAAAAGCTGGAGGACTTTGTACCATCCATTCCGGTGTGGTTGGATCTGTTCAACAGCCCAAGGACTTGGAGCACATCTTTTGTTCTTTCCACTTCTTGAAGTGATTGTTATGACAACGAAGAAACGACAAATCCCAACTACGGATATATAAGAGCCAAAACTGCTAAGGGTATTCCATCCAGCGTAAGCATATGGATAATCTGGAATGCGACATGGCATACCCGAAAGCCCTAAGAAATGCATAGGAAAGAAGGTCATATTAACCCCGAAAAAAGTGATCCAAAAATGGATTTGACCTAAAGTTTCAGGGTATGTCCGACCAAAGATTTTACCTACCCAATAGTGAAATCCTGCAAATAAAGCAAAAATGGCTCCCATAGAAAGTACATAGTGGAAATGTGCAACCACATAATAAGTATCATGTAGAGAAACGTCTAGCCCAGAATTAGCCAGAAATATTCCAGTGAGTCCTCCTATGGTGAAGAAAAAGATGAACCCTACAGCAAATAACATGGGTGTTTTGTATTGTATCGAACCCCCTCACATGGTAGCGATCCAACTACAGATTCTGATTCCAGTGGGGACAGCTATGATCATGGTTGCTGCGGTGAAGTAGGCACGAGTATCAACGTCTAATCCCACAGTAAACATATGATGAGCCCAAACAAGAAATCCAAGAACACCTATACTGATCATGGCATAAACCATGCCTAGATACCCGAAAACCGATTTTCCCGAAAAAGTAGAAACGATATGACTTATGATACCGGATCCAGGCAGAATGGGAATATGCACCTCTGGATGACCGAAGAACCAAAAGAGTTGCTGGTATAATATGGGGTCTTCCCCTCCAGCGGGATCAGAAAAGGTTGTATTAAATTTTCGATCGGTTAATAACTCCTAGGTCAATTAAGGATAAATGTTGGAACCTCATGGGTAAGGATAAGGTAATGGAATTGATAGAGAAATTCATAGACCTAAATAGGATAGGAGAATTGATAAGGGAAATAGAGATGATGATAGAGATCATACTGAGAAATAGAAGAATTCCGTACGGGTACAACTATTATCTGAACGAAGTGAAAAAATAATGCGATCTTTGTTGTATAATAGAACAAACACTAATACCTTAATTGAATCAGTCAAGATCAAATCTGTTTATCAAAGTGCTTCTCCGATTGCTCAAGACATCTCTTTTTTCAAGATCAAATCTGTTTATCAAAGTGCTTCTCCGATTGCTCAAGACATCTCTTTTCAACCGAGGAACAAAACAAGATCATTTCGTTCCATTTTTTAGTAAAACAGAGAAGGATATTCCATTAGTAATGAAAAAAGGGGTGGAGGGGATCTGTATATGTTGTTCAGGTCGATTAGAAGGTGCAGAAATAGCTAGAACTGAATGCGGAAAGTATGGAAAAATATCTCGTAATGTATTTAACCAGAAAATAGATTATGCTCCTGCGGAAGTATCTACTCGTTACGGAATCTCAGGTGTCAAAGTGTGGATTTCATATAGTAAAAAAAAGGGACGTGCTATATCCGAAACGTACAAAATATAGTAAATATCGTAAAGGCAGATGTAGTAGGGGTTGCAAACCGGACGGTACACAACTTGGTTTTGGAAGATATGGCACTAAAATTTGTAGAGCTGGTCGTCTTTCATATCGAGCCATTGAAGTAGCGCGTCGTGCTATAATCGGACACTTCCATCGTGCTATGAGCGGACAATTCCGAAGAAATGGTAAGATATGGGTAAGAGTTCTCGCAGATATCCCTATTACCGGGAAACCTACAAAAGTAAGAATGGGAAGAGGAAAGGGAAATCCTACGGGTTGGATTGCTCGTGTGTCCAGGGGACAAATCCTATTTGAAATGGATGGTGTGATTTTGTCAAATGCTCGACAAGCCGCTACATTAGCAGCGGATAAACTATGTTCGTCAACCAAGTTTGTTCAGTGGTCGTAAGCTTATTAATCTGACCCAAATTCTCCATTTAGGTTCACGCCAAAGCGTTCCATTTCAGCGGATTGAAAGAGCCATCAATCACTATGATCTCTTTCTTAGAAAAGAAATTGCATAAATTCTTCCTTTTTTTCTCCCATGCTTTCCGCTGGTCAACAACCAACTAAAGTGCTCTATACTTCTTCACTACTCGTACAGGGAAGGTGGAACAAATGAAGTCTCTTTTTCGGGGGGGGGGGGGGAGAGCAGAGCAGTCAAAGAATGAACCAAACCAAATGATTGTTCTAGAATGGCTATTCCTCACAATTGCTCCTTGTGATGCAGCGGAACCATGGCAATTAGTATCTCAAGATGCAACAATACCTATAATGCAAGGAATAATACACTTACATCACGATGTCTTTTTCTTCGTTATTCTAATTTTGGTTTTCGTATCATGGATCTTGGGTCGCGCTTTATGGCATTTCCACTATAAAAAAAATCCAATCCTGCAAAGGATTGTTCATGGAACTACTATCGAGATTCTTCGGACCATATTTCCTAGTATCATCCTTATGTTCATTGCTATACCATCATTTGCTCTGTTATACTCAATGGACGAGGTAGTAGTAGATCCAGACATTACTATAAAAGTTATTAGACATCAATGGTACCGGAGTGCGCCTCTTCACGAGGGTGATTAAAGCGCAACGAAATGCCTTAAAGCTGAATATGGTTCGCGAAGCATCTGGCTTACCGGTAATCTCCCATTCCCACTGTCGAGAGACTTTAATAACTATAGCATGCCAGAAACGGGGAGTTGAGGTAGTTAGACCTATACCCCGAAATGCTCCCAGCATAGGAGCCTATGGTTCCATTCTTGTTGTTGCTGGAGGTACACATCCCTCGTCTCGGTGTGGAACGATATACGAGAAATAGATGCTCAACCTGCAATGTCCGATAACGGTGCTAAAGTAGTGAAATTATCGGCACCATAGCAGTGGTATACAACTTTGGACCTAACGGCCGGCCTAGTAACCTTTCGGAATGGGGGATCCCCGTTGGCAACAACCACAGTAGTAGTTGCGGAACTATTGGGCCGGGAGAGGACAACCTCTTGTTCCTTCTCCTCTTTCTTCGCTTCGGGGACGGAGGTCCTACGATAGGTAACAGCAGGCACAAGCAAGTTGACCGAAGGGGACCAACGCTTCTACTCCTCTACCGAAGAGCCGTTCTTGCGAGAAGCAAGGGATGTCGTGAACGGTGGGAGGTCATAGAGAATTGACCTATTCATAGAGTGATCCTATGATCAATACAGGATATAGACAATCTCATTCTTTATTCTATTCTATTTCTGAAAGAAAAAAAAAGGGTGACTCAACTTCTCAGCTAGAGTTGGTGGTGGGACCTGTTGGCATAATGCACGCTGGAATAAGGGAATTCGAGGTCTCATGAACTACTACTAAAAACCAACTTTTTTTTGTTTTGTTTGTGGACAAACGATATCCGGTCAGGCCTATGGCTGGATCCTTTTAGATCTACGGGCCGGCCGGCCCTGGCCGTTTACATGAGCATAGGGAATCTATACTCGAGCGTTCCACTGGGCCCCTGACAGGATAGGTGAGGAATCACTCCGGATTTTCTTTTTTGGGCTACAACTTCGCCGAGCCGACTAGCATCCCTTTTCCACTGTGCATTTTTCGAACAAAGAAGACGACTATAGGATCGAATTCGCTCTTCAAAGAAACTGCTCGACCCATACCTTCTGCATGTCTCATATGTGTGGAACCTGGTCTTTTTCGGTTCTAGCCTCTCCATCGAATACATAGGATAGGTAGGGCTGGGTGAGAAATGGTTCCCTCTTGCCAATAAACTTTGCCCGGCCTTAGATTAACCTTACTCATAAAGGGACTTACGGTCGGGAGAACTACCTAACTAAAGAAAAATAGTGTTCTTTCTAAGAGTAGGCGTGGAGAGCTTTTTGCAGGGAAACTTGCAAGTACAGTTTGGGGGGAGGCGGGCGTCGACCCTACCTCATGAGTATTCGGACTATAACAGTTCCGATGAATAGTCACTCACTTTTGACAGTTATACGATTCCAGAAGATGATCCAAAATTGGGTCAATCACGTTTATTAGAAGTTGACAATTGAGTGGTTGTACCAGCAAAAAGTTATATACATTTTATTGTAACATCTGCTGATGTACCTCATAGTTGGGTTGTACCTTCCTTAGGTATCAAATGTGATGTTGTACCTGGTCGTTTAAATTAGACCTCTATTTCAGTACAACGAGAAGGAGTTTACTATGGTCAGTGCAGTGAGATTTCTGGAACTAATCATGCCTTTATGCCTATTGTCGTAGAAGCTGTTCCTAGGAGAGATTATGGGTCTCGGGTATCCAATCAATTAATCCGACAAACCGGGGAAGCTTAAGCGGAAATGAAAGAGGAGGGTAAGGGAAGCCACTAAATTGAGGGCTTCTCTCGCTCACTCTAATGCTCGTTCAGCAGACAACGAGTGGAGTGCATAAGCCCCTTTAGAAATAGGGGTGAGTACTACATGAGCTCGTAAGTAGAGTACAAAACGAGCCTTGTCTACGAAGCAGAGCGACCTCATCTTACTTGCTTCTGGTGAAGCTTCTAGCTCTAAATAAATGGAATTCTGGTATGGCAGGAATACTGTCGACCATTACGAGCGATAGCAAAGCCAAGCCGTATAAAGGCGAGTAGCCCTTATAGCAATAGCAAACGGCCTACTTATAGCCTATCAAAAAGTCAGTCAATATCACCAGGGGTCCTTTTGCCTAACGGAGTTAGCCCAACATGGACAATGATAGGCAGACCAAA